>NC_069798.1:38512058-38817286 GCF_027406575.1 Nycticebus coucang
AACAAATTAGGAAAAGTCAAAATAGTTATTACAAATAAAAAATTAGGAAAAAGGGTGGTGCCTGTAGCTCAAAGGAGTAGGGTGCCAGGCACATATACAGGAAGTGGCGAGTTCAAACTAAACCCTGACCAAAAACTGCAGAAAAAAAAAATTAGGAAAAAACAAAATAATTATTGCCAGTCTATATACTTATTTAAAAATTAGGAAAGGAATAAAAATTAAACGGAAAAATAAAAAATAGTTTATTTAAGAAATGAACAGAGAAAAAGGAAAACAGACAAAATAAGAAAAATTTATTAGACAGTAAATTTAAATTTAAATATATTATCAATCACATTAAGAATCAAAGGGATAAATATTGCAATTAAAAGACGGAGATTGTCAAAATAGATTTTAGAGTATATGCTACTTGTATGAGACATCTCTCTAGTACAAATACAGTGAAATAGAGAAGTTTAAAGCAGTGACAAAAGAAGTACCAACCTATGATATTATCTAACAGAAAGCTGAAGAATAATGTGGAGTAAAATAGAATTTGAAACAAGAAATACAAGAGATATATCAAAATCATAGAAGAGTGAATTTAAAAACAAGATATAACAGTCCTAAATTTTATGGTCCCATAAAGATGATTTTAGAATGTATTATACAAAAAGTGAGGTAATTAGTAGAAAACAAATAGATTTATAATTTTATTGGAAGATAAGCATATCTCTAATAGAATATGTCACCAAATTTCAAGAAAGGTGTTGAAAAATTAAAACATGATGCATATAATTGAACTAATTAATCTAACATTTGCAAGATACATATTATTTTAGAATTTACATGGAAAAATTACCAATTTTTGCTATAATCTTAGACAAAATACAAATCTCTACAAATTTCAAGTGCTTAAATTAATTCAGAAAATATTATCTGAACACAGGGTCATTAAAATAGAAAGAAAAAATAACCCTCTAAAATTAAGCCAAAGACTTTTAAATAATCTATCATCAAAATCTCATAAAAAATAAGAACTGAATTGTAATAATTACTAATAAATGTAATGAAAATATGATGCCAAATTTTTGAGAGTTTAAGGCAAATTATATTAGCTGATTTAAGCTCAATAAGAAAAAGAGCATCTTTCCCCTACACAAATAATAAATAATTAAAAATGAAATTAATAAACTGATTCTACTTAAAAAGGCAAAAATAAATGTGAAATAAAAATAATTCAGAAAAACATGATGGAAAAGTTCTCCCCACAAAATCATGTAATTTTGAAATATATTTAGATTTTATATTAAATGTTCTATATTTCAAATATGTCACTACATTGATCATTAAATTCATTGTGTCCTGAATCAAAATCTCTGCAGCAATTTATTGCAGATCCTGAAGGAGCTTAGGGAATTTCACCCAGAATTTGACTCCTTGAATAAAGAATCTGTTAAATTAAAGGCCCTTAGAGATCAGATCAGCAGGCTTTGACAAGGGCTTTTCCTCTATCTGCATAAAACCAGATGGACCCATCATAAAGCATGATTGTTCTTCTTTCTACTCCCTATTATATCAATATATTTTAGAAATGAAGATTAAGAATGCAACAAGAGGGGAGGGAGAGCAAGATGGCGGCCGAATAACAGCTTCCTTGCATCTGGGCACCGTGAGTCTGGGGGGATAAGACTCCAAGCATCTCTGGCTGGTGGGATCTGCCTATATTCATCCCTTTGAGGATACAGGGAGTCAGCGAGAGACTTCTGGACCCCAACAGGACAAAAACAGTGGAAAACTGGCAAGTAATTGCGTGTGTTCGATTGATCTAATCCTGCCGACAGCTGTAAGTGCAGTAGCAGCGAGACTGCAAACCGGAAAGGCCTTACCTGTGAACTGCTTTGGTGTTTTTGGACTTGGGACTCAGTTAAACTGCCATGGGGAGAGCTTGAGTGGGAGTGCGGAGAACTTTGGGCGTTGTCTGGGACCCCAGACTGAGCTGCTGAGCCGGACGGACAGAGCTAATAGTGTTTGGCTAAGGGCTTCAGGGAGCCATTGTGAGAGAACTACCCCAACAAGGTCTGCCCTAGGGGTTGCAGAGCAAGGATCAGGCGGGACCAAGTAACCTAGCGACTGAGCAGCCTAAAGGCAGGGTCTGAGCTGCCTTACATCCCTAACCCTCAGGGGCAGAGTGAGACCGGTTTTGGCACACTGGGTAAGTGGATAGCCACTTCAGCCGTGATTTGAACAACAAACACTTTCCTGGGAATGCTTCTGCTTAGCGAGTTTAGAAGCTTAAAGTGCCTTTTAAGAGGGCTGAAGAGAGACTTAGGGTGTCTACCCTGTGGGGTTTGAGAAATCAGCAGAGGCCTCCAGTCATATCAGCATTGTAATTAACATCTCATACCCCAGAAGACCACCTGTTGCCCAGACAATATTCAACAAGATATATATACTGTTTTGTTTTTGGTTGTTTTTTGTTTGTTTGTTTGTTTGTTTATTTTGATGTTGCTGTTGTTCTGTTTTTTAATGTCAACCTTTTCCATATAGATTTTTTTCTTTTCATTCTCCAGTTTTATAGTATAAATACAATTTCCCATTGCTACCTTTTCCAATAACTAGAACTTCATTTTTGATAGTGTTTCTACCCCTATTATTTATTTTTTTACCCAATTTTATCCCGTAAAGTTTTCTGTTTGCTTGTTTTGGTTGGATTTATAGCATTTTTGTCTTTTCTCTCTACTTGGTGGAGGTGGGGTACTGTGTCTGATCAGGTTAGCAAACAGTTGCTGACCTCAAGGGAACCACCCAACCGGGCACCCCCAGAGGTTGGGCTTTTTTAAGGTTGGGTCAAAGTACCCTACTGTACCCCTATATTGCTCTGTCTCCCTCTTTCTGTGCCTCTCTTCTTTTTGTCAATATTCCGTTTATCCACCCCCTATCCTTTTTCTATTTTTTTTTTTTTGTTCTTTCCTTCTTTCTTTTATCCCTTCTTGCTTTTAACCTTCTCATCCTTCTGGTCCTATACCAAAAGGACTCATCAAAACCTTAGTCCACAGGCACAGGAACTTAAAGAGCAAGAGGAAGTGAAAGGAAAATTAGGGCAAGGAAACAGATAAAAGAAATCACTCATGAGGAAGAATCGGCAGAAAACTCCAGGGAACATGAAGAACCAGTATAGAACATCCCCACCAAGGGACCATGAGGTAGCTACTGCAGAGGATTCCAACAATAAAGAAATGTTAGGAATAACAGAAAGGGAATTTACAATACACATGATGAAAACAATGAAGGAAATGATGGAAACAATGAAGAAAACTGCTAATAAAGTGGAAAATAACCAAAAGGAAATCCAAAAACAGAATCATATAAGAAATGAATGATATGAAGAATATAGAAAGGATATAGCAGAGCTGAAGGAACTGAAGCAGTCAATTAGGGAACTTAAAGATGCAATGGAAAGTATCAGCAACAGGTTAGACCATACAGAAGAAAGAACTTCAGAGGTAGAAGACAAAGTCCTTGAGATAACTCAGATAGTAAAAGAGGCAGAAAAGAAGAGAGAGAAAGCAGAATGTTCACTGTTAGAATCATGAGACTTTATGAAGTGTTCCAACATATGAGTTATAGGAATCCCAGAAGGGGAAGAAGAATGCTCCAGAGGAATGGAAACCATACTAGAGAATATTATAAAAGAGAATTTCCCAAATATCACCAAAGATTCTGACACACTGCTTTCAGAGGGATATCGGACCCCAGGTCGCCTCAACTCTAACCGAGCTTCTCCAAGACACATTGTGATGAACCTGTCCAAAGTCAAGACAAAAGAAAAGATTCTGCAAGCTGCCAGGAGTAAGCACCAGTTGACTTACAGGGGCAAATCCATCAGATTGACCGCAGACTTCAATAATGAAACTTTCCAAGCAAGAAGACGATGGTCATCTACCTTTAATCTACTTAAACAGAACAATTTCCAGCCCAGAATTCTGTACCCTGCTAAGCTAAGTTTTAAAATTGAGGGAGAAATCAAATCATTTACAGATATACAAACCTTGAGGAAATTCGCCGCAACAAGATCAGCTCTACAGGGAATACTTCAACCTCTTCTACACACTGACCATCACAATGGATCAGCAGCAAAGTAAAAACTCAGAAATTAAAGGACAGAACCTAACCTTCACACCGATGCAAAAGATAAAATTAAGCAATGGACTCTCACAAAATAAGATGAATAGAACATTACCACACACTTATCAATTATCTCAATAAATGTTAATGGCTTGAATTCCCCACTGAAGAGACATAGATTGGCTGACTGGATTAAAAAACACAAGCCATCCATTTGCTGTCTGCAAGAAACACACCTGGCTTCAAGAGACAAATTAAAGCTCTGAGTCAAGGGTCGGAAACAATTTTTCTGGCAAATGGAATTCAGAAGAAAAGAGGAGTTGCAATCTTATTTTCAGGTACATGTGGATTTAAAGCAACTAAAGTCAAAAAAGACAAAGATGGTCACTTTATATTGGTCAAGGGAAAAATACAACAAGAAGACATTTCAATTCTAAATATTTATGCACCCAATTTAAATGCTCCCAGATTCTTGAAATGGACCTTACTCAGTCTGAGCAATATGATATCCGATAATATCATAATAACAGGGGACTTTAACACTCCTCTTACAGAGCTGGACAGATCCTCTAAACAGAAATTAAACAAAGATATAAGAGATTTAAATGAGAACCTAGAACAACTGTGCTTGATAGACACATATAGAACACTCCATGCCAAAGAAAAAGAATACACATTCATCTCATCACCCCATGGAACATTCTCCAAAATTGATCACATACTGGGACACAAAACAAATATCAATGGAATCAAAAGAATTAAAATTTTACCTTGTATCTTCTCAGACCATAAGGCACTAAGGGTGGAACTCAACTCTAACAAAAATGTTCAACCCCACACAAAGACATGGAAATTAAACAATCTTCTGTTGAATAACAGATGGGTGAAGGAAGAAATAAAACAGGAAATCATTAACTTCCTTGAGCATAACAACAATGAAGACACAAGTTACCAAAACCTGTGGGATACCGGTTCGAAAAACAGAAAGAGAGCGCATCAACAAACTCACAACCCAACTTATGAAGTTGGAAAAAGAAGAACAATCTAAGCCTAATGTCAGTAGAAGAAAAGAAATATCCAAAATCAAATCTGATGTCAATGAAATTGAAAACAAAGAATCATTCAGAAATTTAATGAAACAAGGAGTTGGTTTCCAGACTAACGAGAAATAGAAAAGTAAAATCTCTAGTAACCTCAATCAGAAATGATAAAGGGGAAATAACAACTCACCCCACAGAGATACAAGAGATCATCTCTGAATACTACCAGAAACTCTATGCCCAGAAATTTGACAATGTGAAGGAAATGGATCAATATTTGCAATCACACCCTCTCCCTAGACTTAGCCAAGAAGAAATAGGGGTCCTGAACATAACAATTTCAAGCACCGAGATTAAAGAAACAATAAAAAATCTTCCAACCAAAAAATGCCCTGTTCCAGATGGCTTCACACCAGAATTCTATCAAATCTCCAAGGAAGAGCCTATTCCTGTATTGCAGAAATTATTCCAAAATATCGAGGAAGAAGGAATCTTCCCCAACACATTCTATGAAGCAAACATCACCCTGATACCAACACCAGGAAAAGACTCAACCAAAAAGGAGGGTTTCAGACGAATCTCACTCATGAATATAGATGCAAAAATTCTCAACAAAACCCTAGCTAATAGATTACAGCTTATCATCAAAAAACTCATCCATCATGATCAAGTAGGTTACATCCCAGGAATGCAAGGCTGGTTTAACATACGCAAGTCCATAAACGTTATCCACCATATTAACAGAGGCAAAAAGAAAGATCATATGATCCTCTCAATAGATGCAGAAAAAGCATTTGATAAAATCCAGCCTCCTTTTCTAATTAGAACACTGAAGAGTATGGGCATAGGTGGCACATTTCTAAAACTGATTGAAGCTATGTATGACAAACCCACAGTTAATATTTTACTAAATGGAGTAAAACTGAAAGCTTTTCCTCTTAGAACTGGAACCAGACAAGGTTGTCCTCTGTCACCTTTACTATTCAACATAGTGCTGGAAGTTCTAGCGAGTACAATTAGGCAAGACAAGGAAATAAAGGGAATCCAAATGGGAGCAGAGGAAGTCAAACTCTCCCTCTTTGCTGATGACATGATCTTATACTTAGAGAATCCCAAAGACTCAACCACAATACTCCTAGAAGTCATCAAAAAATACAGTAATGTTTCAGGATATAAAATCAATGTCCACAAGTCAGTAGCCTTTGTATCCGCCAATAACAGTGACGATGGGAAGCTAATTAAGGACACAACTCCCTTCACCATAGTTTCAAAGAAAATGAAATACCTAGGAATATACCTAATGAAGGAGGTGAAGGAAATTATGAAATCCTCAGAAAGGAAATAGCAGAGGATTTTAACAAATGGAAGAACACACCATGCTCATGGATGGGAAGAATCAACATTGTTAAAATGTCTATACTTCCCAAAGCGATCTACCTATTCAATGCCATTCCTATCAAAATACCAACATCGTACTTTCAAGATTTGGAAAAAATGATTCTGCATTTTGTATGGAACCAGAAAAAAACCCGTATAGCTAAGGCAGTTCTTAGTAATAAAAATAAAGCTGGGGGCATCAGCATACCAGATTTTCGTCTGTACTTCAAAGCCATAGTGTTCAAGACAGCATGGTACTGGCACAAAAATAGAGACATAGACACTTGGAATCAAATAGAAAACCAAGAAATGAAACTAACATCTTACAACACCTAATCTTCAATAAACCAAACAAGAACATACCTTGGGTGAAAGACTCCCTATTCAATAAATGGTGTTGGGAGAACTGGATACCCACATGTAAAAGACTGAAACTGGACCCACACCTTTCCCCACTCACAAAAATTGATTCAAGATGGATAAAGGACTTAAATTTAAGGCATGAAACAATAAAACACTGGAAGATAATGGCCTTCTTCATGAAGAAGACTGCCATGGCAATTGCAACAACAACAAAAATAAACAAATGGGACTTCATTAAATTGAAAAGCTTCTGTACAGCCAAGAGACAAACCAAAGTAAAGAGACAACCTACACAATGGGAAAGGATATTTGATATTTTGAATCAGACAAAAGCTTGATAACTAGGATCTATAGAGAATTCAAATTAATCCACATGAAAAAACCAACAATCCCATATATCAATGGGCAAGAGACATAAATAGAACGTTCTCTAAAGAAGACAGACGAATGGTAACAAACATATGAAAAAATGTTCATCATCACTATCTATTAGAGAAATGAAAATCAAAACCACCGTGAGATATCATCTAACCCCATTGAGAATGACCCACATCACAAAATCTCAAAACTGCAGATGCTGGTGCGGATGTGGAGAGAAGGGAACACTTTTACACTGCTGGTGGGACTGCAAGCTTGTACAACCTTTCTGGAAGGAAGTATGGAGAAACCTCAAAGCTCTCAAACTAGACCTTCCATTTGATCCTGCAATCCCATTTTTGGGCATTAACCCAGAAGGAAAAAAATCCTTTTATCATAAGGACACTTGTACTAGACTGTTTATTGCAGCTCAATTTACAATCGCCAAAATGTGGAAACAGCCTAAATTCCCACCAACTCAGGAATGGATTAACAAGCTATGGTATATGTATACCATGGAATACTATTCAGCTATTTAAAAAATGGAGACTTTATATCCTTTGTATTAACCTGGATGGAAGTGGAAGACATTATTCTTAGTAAAGCATCACAAGAATGGAGAAGCATGAATCCTATGTACTCATTTTTGATATGAGGACAATTAATGACAATTAAGGTCATGGAGGGGGAGGAAAAGCAGAGAGAGGGAAGGAAGGAGGGGGGTGGGGCCTTGGTGTGTGCCACACCTTCTTGGGGCAAGACATGATTGCAAGAGGGACTTTACCTAACAAATGCAACCAGTGTAACCTGGCTTATTGTACCCTCATTGAATCCCCAACAATATAAAAAAAAAATGGGGGAAAAATGGATTTAAGGTGATTGTAGCACATAATAAGTTCAGAACAATTCCTATCCCCCTGTGTCACCTTAAGTCCAATTGTTCCAGAGAGATAGGTACCTGATTATTTCTCCCTAGTATTATTGATAGAAGCTTTACTCTAAAGCAGCGGTTCTAAACCTGTGGGTGGCAACCCACAGGAACGGTATTAAAGGGCCATGGCATTAGGAAGGTTGAGAACCACTGCTCTAAAGGTAGCTCCAAAAGCCCCATACTTTTCTCTTTTAGCTAGTCATTTTCAAAATTTAGCCCAGGTAAGATTCACATGGTTTCCTTATTTAAACATGCAGGCTCCACCTCCAGTGACTCAGAGGACTGTGGGGTCATGCATTGGGAAAATGCAGTTTAACAACCACACACAAGTGATTCTGATACACACTGTATCTATGATCTCATCACAGCCAGGGACTAGACTCAAACTGTCACTTCCCAGGATGTTGTTCATTTGCCACATTCCCATTATTTGTTCCAATGCTCTTTGTTTCTCTCTCTCTCTTTTTTTTTTTTTTGTTTATTTTGCTAAACTGAATTAAAAGTTTAAATGTTAAAAAAAAAAAAAAAGAATGCAACAAGACCTGGCTCAATCCATTTTAAGGATATGTTGTTATTGTTCCTACGTTAATTTAATTTTCAAGGAAAATCGTGTATAAGTCAATGTGTTTTCAGCCATCCATTCATTCTCCTAAGTCTTTAATCATCTTCTCTAGTAATCATTTATTGCCCCTAAGCAAAATTACCTATATTTATCATCTGTCCTTCTCTGTAAAATAAGAGTATATTAAGTTCTAGCCCCAACTAGAATATTGGGTAATCTCTCTGTGATTCTCCTCTTGCACATGGTTAATAAATTTGTCATCTCTTTCTCTTGTTAATCTGTCTTATTGTGAGTTGATCTTTCAACTCAAAGAGTTTTTCTTCTCTTTCACAATATTAACAGGCTCATTCTAAAATCCTTTAAAAATACACAAAAGACTAAGAAACCTTAATGAGTGAGAAAGGAGAAAGACACTGGAAAAATTTAATGCATTATCAATGATGACTAAAATAAAATAGTAATAAAAGCAATGTGTTAATTATACATAATTAACCAATATGCTAATGGAACAAAACAGTTTCACATGTGAACACAATTATTACAACAGATGATGCTTCAGAGTTATGGAGAAAGGATAGTCATATCAGTAAATAGCACTGGGTCAAGTGTGTCCACATACCAAAAAATAAATCTTGACTTATCTTCCCATTGTAAACTAGAATAAATCTTATGTAAACTAAATATATAATTTTAAAGTAAAAGCAATAAAACTTCTAGAGAGTAATATAGAAAATAGCTACATGATCTCTGTAAAAGATTTCTTTATAGGACACAAAAATTAGTACCCAAGATGACAAGACTGAACAACTTGGACTACATTAAAGAGATGATTATGATACAAAGGGCTACCATGAGGGAACTGTGATGGGGGTATAATATATATCTATATAGTATTATATATTGCCACAATGATGCTTTCTTTATGTATTATATATTATATTATATATTACCACAAATAGCTTTCTTCATTGCTCCCATAGATAACATCACCTGAGATGTGATGTGAGACCTAAAGCTCAGTTTTGAGATGTCTTCCAGGCCTTGTTTTCTGGGAAATGCTGACCCCATACCAAGGAACTTGCTCAAATGGTCTCACAAGTGCCATGCAAGAAATGACTCAGCAAAGAAGACAATTTCTACAACTCCATGATTCTCCCTAGAATTAAGCAAATTTGCAAACCAAATTTCCTAGGCTTTTGCCTGCCAAACTATCCTTCCAAACCCTGTCTCTCAAATTCTCAAGGAGATGAAGTTAAGAACTTCCTTCATCCCCTCGCATAACTGTGGCATTGAACTCTTTTCTCTGCAGCAATCCCTATTGTCTCTGCATTGTCTTCTTCTTGAGCAGTGGGCAATGAACCTGTAAGGCTGTAACACTATGTTGAATTTCGTGGTGAAAAGTCAATGTAAATAACATGATAAAGAAAAATCATAGGCTCAGCTGAATAAAAATAATCTTCTGGTAAAAAAAAATCAATGCTCATTATAATAAAAGTGCTTTAAAATTAGAAATGCAGGGTAATTTCTCTAATACAATCATAAATACCCCCAAATTTATAGCAGATATTATTCATAATGATGAAATATTTAAAACAAACTTTCTACCTGGCATTGGAAATAATACAAGG
Source organism: Nycticebus coucang (assembly GCF_027406575.1). Taxonomy (NCBI): domain Eukaryota; kingdom Metazoa; phylum Chordata; class Mammalia; order Primates; family Lorisidae; genus Nycticebus; species Nycticebus coucang. The sequence continues at coordinate 38,522,424 of NC_069798.1, forward strand.
ATGTCTATTATTAGACAATGCATACCTATAATCACCAGTTCTTTCCAAATTTATATTGGTAATATTAGTACAGTAGTCAAGGAAAAGAAACAAAATCCTTAAGAATTTGAAAGAAAGAGGCCAGGCACAGTGGCTCACACCTGTAATCCTAGCACTTTGGCAGGTCAAGGTGGGTGGATCACTTTAGCTCAGCAATTCAAAACCAGCCTGAGCAAGAACAAGACCCCATCTCAAGTAAAAACAGGAAAACAAGTTGAGTGTTGTGGTGGGTGCCTGTAGTCTTGCAAGTTGGGAGGCAAAGATAGGAGAATCTCTTGAGCCGTAGAGTTTGAAATGGCTGTGAGCTATGATGCCCTGGCACGCTACCCAGGGTGGCAGAGTGAGTCTCTGTCTCAAAAAAAAAAAAAAAATGTAAAGAGAAATTATTCAAATTCTTATATAAGCCAGGACCTGCACAGTCAGAGCCTTCATACATTAAAGACTAAATCAACTCTTCTCTTCTTTATCTAAGTAGCTTGTTTTATGCACATGTGAAACACAAATGCTATTTCTCAGGATACCTTGCTAAACTAAACTGTGCCTTGCTTTTCTACACTGAACATGTCATATATGCTCTTTGGAAAGATGAACTCTAACCATGCTCAGAATAGCATCTATACCTTTTTTACTATGTACCTGATCCCACAACACACTGCGAGTCACCCTTCTTGCTTATAGTTCTTTTGTGGCTCATCCGTCACTAAATATGTATCAGCATTTTCTAACTTAGCTATATACTGGAAGTTTTGTGATATCAGGGAATATATGCTTAACAAATTCGTGTCCAGCTGTGTCTTTTAAGATTGGCATATATTGTCAATGTATTGGCATATATTGACAATACATTGATCAAATTTTAAAAAACAGCCTTTTAATGAAAAGAGTTATAAAATAGCATCATTATCTTTCCACTTCAGCTTTTTCTCTAGTGTAAAAAAACCTATATAAATGCCTTGCCCCAATTCCACGTTCCTAAATCAAGATAGGTAGTCATCTTGATTAAAGGACATACCTTTAATCAATCAGTATGCAGGTCAAACAAGTCATAATCTGGATGGTCTGGAAAAAAGGACAGAATGTGCTTGCCCTGAACGCAGATGGCATCATGAACAGGGTGTTAGAAGGTCTGCTTCATTTTAATAATTCTTTTTAAAATGACTCTTTAGGGTAGCTTAAACTTCCTGGGTATAGCTTTGTGTCTATTTTTCTCTGAAAGACTAATAATGTTCACTTTGATTGAATTTCAGGTATCATACAAAGGTGGATTAAAAGTAGGAAATTAATATGAAGAGAAATATTAAAGATGTTAAAATTAATAGTATTATTACTAAAGATGACTTTATAGTTTATATCCAGACTGCATTTGTGTCTTCTCAGTTTGATAATGAGATTAGGACTCACTCTGGATTTCCAGCACAGACTATGTAATTGACCTTGAGCCATTCAAAAACATCAGCTGAATTTCTTCTTTGTCAAGAAACTGTGTGGGTACCATTGAAGCGTAAGTGATCAAGACAGATAAATTATATAATGCTATGAATTTATATTATAATATTACCAGTATTTTTTTTTTGTTTGTTTGTTTGTTTTTTTTGTTTCTTTGTAGAGATAGAGTCTCACTTTATGGCCCTCGGTGGAGTGCCGTGGCCTCACACAGCTCACAGCAACCTCCAACTCCTGGGCTTAAGCAATTCTCTTGCCTCAGCCTCCCGAGTAGCTGGGACTACAGGCGCCCGCCACAACGCCCGGCTATATTATCAGTATTTTTATAAGTTAATGATGAGTCAAACTATTTATTAACCTCCATACTCCACAACAGTTTATCATCTGAGAGTATATATTTTTCAGATTGGATTGCCTCTTAAAAATACCATATTTCATAATTTAACTGAGGTGAGATTTTTTATTTAATTCATATTTTCCTCCTTGTCCCAAAATATATTCAAAATATGTAATTTAAATATCATGTGAAATTCAACAACTCAGGAGTGCCTATTTTTTTTTTTATAATAAAAGGACTCTTCAATTATAATGTAAGGAAAATTTTATGGACATAATTATTTTATAAGTAAGATAACTAATTTTATCAAGTTCTATTGGTTCCCTCAGGTTGGAATAGCCACTTTACTGGTATTAGGGACTCTATGGAATGTTTATTAAAGTCCTTAGTTTACCTTTGAAAAAGTATATAAGGAAAATGGTAGGAAATGAAAACTAAGATTAATTTGAATATTTATAGTTGTCAAATCACTTTACAGACATTTCAAACCGTACACTCTTATGTTGCCTTTTTTGCCCTTCACGATGTGTTTAACATTACACAATGTGACATGTCAAAAGTTAAATCACCTATGAAAATCAAAGACAAGGCAGACTTAATATCTTTCCCTATAGGATTTGTGTGTGTGTGTGTGTGTGTGCATGTTCTACAGTGTTTAACATCTTGTATATTCTCAAATATTGTCAACAAAGATTTATTAATTTTCCTCTACAGTTGTTCTGTGAAATTCTGGCTAATATTTTTAAAGCTTCGCTTGCTTGAAAAAACTTAAAACTATTAAATATTAGTAACTACGAAATTTACATCACCCAGAGTGATTTTCAACTGGTGTACCGCAGCCCACTGGTGTTCTATGAGATGATCTTAAGAGTGCCATGAAAAGTTTTAAAGATCATTAATTAAATTATTTTTGAAGGAAATTCAAAGCACAGTAAGTGCAATCTTACTCTCAGCTATAGCTTCAAATGTGTCATGAGATCAAAAAAGGAGAAAAACTCTGCCTTAGAAAATGACAAAAGAATAACCTTCAAATTATATAATGTAACTTAATCTTCAAATCATTTCTAAATCTCTTAAAGTAGGCAAATTCAGTTTATGAGAGAAATTTGCTGCAATTCTGCTTCCACATGCTAAATTATTTCACCAAATTATTATACCCAAATTGGTTTCTAAGCATATTCTGAAAGAATATTGAAATCTCTTTGGGAAGATTTAATTTTTTTTTTAATTTTAGAATATTAGGGAGTACATGTTTTGTTTATATGCTTTGTTTTTTGTATAGATTGAGTCAAATTTATAAGTGTGTCTTTCACACAGATAGTGTGAACTATACCACATACATGTGAATTTACTCATGCCCTTGTCCGCATTCCCTCCACTTGATTCTTTGAGATTTACTTCCATATGTTCACGTAAGTGTTAATCTATTAGTTCCAACTTAGTATTGAATCCATGTGTTTTATTTCTCCATTCTTGTAATGTTTCACATAGAAGAATGGTTTCCAGTCCCATCCAGGTTGTCACAAATGATACTAGATTGGCATTTTTTTTTTCTTTTTTAAATTTTCACATATTTTTTATTCAGCCCTAAAAATATTTGCTGGAAGCTTGAGAAAAACACAATCCCTTAGTCTGAGATTTCACTGAACAAATAGAAGTGTGTTGTCTTCATTTCAAGGAAGATGATCAAGTCCCTTTTTGCTTTAGAATGTTTTCAAATGCTTTTAGTTTTTCTGCCCCCCACACCCCAACATGCACACACACAAAATGCACACTATTCAGTCATGGAAAATGGGAAGTTTCTTCTTAACTTATCCTAGCTGAGAAAATAAATCTCTTGGTAGTTCTGAACAATATAGTTGAAAGCAAAGGAGTTGTAAGTGATTTTAAGGTGTTTCCTTTTTCTTTTATTTTTTTTTCTTAAAACTTTATTGATTTAATGAGGGTACATGATGTGTCACACACTGAGACCCCAACCCCCTCCCTCCTTCACTCTCTCTGTTCTTCCTTTGCCCCACTCCTTCCCTCCTTGACATTTTTTATGGCTCAGTAATACTCCATAGTATGTATACACCACATTTGATGAATCCATTCATTTATTGCTGAGCACTTGGGTTGTGTCCATGTCTTTGTGATTGTGAATTGTGTTGCTTATAAGCATTCGAGTGCACCTTCTCATTATACAAAATGATGTTTTTCTATTGGGTATATACTCAGCATTAAGATTGCTGGATCAAATGGTAGGCCTACTATAAGTTCTTTGAGATATATTCATGCAATTTTCTATAGAAGTTGTACTAGTTTACACTCCCACCAACTGTGGATAAAAGTTCTTTTCTCGCTGCATTCCTGACAGCATCTGTCATTTTTGGACTTTTCAATGCATTCCATTCTCATCAAATTTCAGTGATATATCATTGTGGTTTTGATTTGCATTTCCCTAATGATTAGAGATGTTGAGCATTTTTTCATGAGTTTGTTGTCATTAGTATATCTTCATTTGAAAAGTTTCTGTTCATTTTTTTTCTTTTGTCCATTTTTTGGGGGAGTTGTTTCTTGCTGATCTGCTTGAGTTCTTTGTTAATTCTGGTTATCAGTCCTTTATCAGATTTTGTTACCAGTGCTTTAGCAGACGTTTAGCATGCAAATATTTTCTCCCATTCTGTGCATTGTCTATTTGCTCTTTTAATTGTGTCATTAGCTGTGCAGAAGCCTTTTAATTTGATCAGGTTACATTTATTGATTTTTGTTGTTGCAGTGATTGCTTTTGAGTTCTTCTTCATGAATTCTTGGCTTAGGCCAGTATCTATAAGAGTTTTTCCAATATTTTATTCTAGGATTAATGTAGTTTCCTGCTTTAGGTTTAAGTCTTTTACCAATTGTGAGTTAATTATTGTGAGTTGTAAGAGTTGTGGATATCTAGTTTTTCTACCACCATTTATTGAACAAGCCTTCTTTTCTGTGGTGTATTTTTTTATGTTTTATTGAAGATAAGATAAGAAAATAAGGATGGTTTCATTTCTGGGTTCTCTGTTCTTATATAGATATCTGCCTGCTGGTTACTACTGCCTTTAAGTCTGCTAAAATTATGCCTCCATTTTGTTCTTATTACATAAGGTTTCACTGATTATTCAGAGGTTTTCCTTGTTCTACATGAAGTGAAGAACTATTTTTCCACATCTGCAAAAAAATTAGCGTTGGTGTTTTAATGAGAATTGTATTGAATTTACTAATCATTTTAGGTAATCTAGCCATTTTAACCATATTGATTCTGCCAATCTGTGAGCGTGGAGTATTTTCTTCATCTGTTTATATCTTCCACAATTTCTTTCCTCAGTGTTTCATAATTCTCCCTATATATGTCTTTCACCTTCTTTGTTAAGTATATTGTTAGGTATTTTATTTTCCTTGTTGCTACTGAGAAAGGTATTCCATCTTTTCATTGATTCTCAGCTTGACTGTTGTTGAAGTGTATAAAAGTTACTAATAGGTGTACATTCATTTTGTAACCTGAGATTTGTTAAGTTTATGTACAATTCTAGGAGTCTTTTAGTTGACTCTTTACGGTTTTCTAGATATAAGATCATATACATATCATCAGAAAAGAATAACAGTTTGAGCTCTTCTTTCCCTTTGATGTTTTTCTCTTGGCTGATTGCTCTGGTGATAATTTCCAGTACTACGTTGAATAAAATTGGTGAAATGGACAATCTTGTCTGAGTCCAGGTATAAGTGGAAATGTTTTCAACTTTTACCCACATAATATGAGGTGGGTTGTAGGTTTGCCATATATAGCCTTTATAATTTTGAGGAATGTCCTATCTATAATGATTTTATTAGGCATTTTATCATGTAGGGGTACTAAATTTTGTCAAATGTTTTTTCCGCACTGATTAAAAGGATCTCATGGTCTTTATTTTTGCATCCATTTATGTAGTGAACTACACTTAGAGATTTGCATATGTTGAACCACCCTCACATCTCTGGGATAAAGCCCACTTGCTAGTGGTTTATAAGAAGTTTTAATCAGGAGGCAGAGAAAGATGGCAGCTGAGTAACAGCTTCCTTGCATCTGGGCACCGTGAGTCTGGGGATATAGGACTCCAGGCATCTCTGGCTGGTGGGATCTGCCTATCATCACCCCTGAGAGGATACAGGGAGTCAGCGAGAGACTTCTGGACCCCAAGAGGAGGACTAAAACAGTGGAAAACCAGCAAGTGGTCGCGTCTGTTCAATCCGTCTAAACCCGCCTGCAACTGTAAGTTCAGTAGCAGTGAGACTGCAAACCAGAAAGGCCTTACCTGTAAACTGTTTTGGTGTCTTTGGACTTGGCACTCAGCTGAACTGCCTTGGGGAGAGCCTGAGCGGGAGTGTGGAGAACTTTGGCCTTTGTCTAGGGCCCCAGTCTGAGCCGCTGAGCCAGACGGAGCTAATAGTGTTTGGCTCTGGGTCATAGGCAGACATTGTGAGCCATCTGCCCCGGCAAGCTCCGCCCTCAGGGTAGCAGAGCTGGAATTGGGTGGGAGCTGGTAACCCAGCGACCAAGTAGCCTAAGGGCGGGGTCTGAGCCGCCTTGCAGCCCTAACCCTCGGGGGCAGAGGGAGACCAGTTTTGACACACAGGGTAAGTGGATAGCCACTTCAGCAGTGATTCCAGTGACAAACACTTCTCTGAGAAAGCTTCTGCTCAGTAAGTGAACAAGTTCAAAGTGCCTTTTAAGTGGACTGAAGAGAGATTTAGGGTGTCTACCTGCTGGGGTTTGAGAAATAGCAGCCTCCAGTCGTATCAGAACTGTGATTAACATCTCATACCCCAGAAGACCACGTGTTGCCCAGACAATATTCAATAACATATACATACTGCTTTGTTTTTGGTTGTGTTTTTTTTTTTGGTTTGGTTGTTTTTTTTGTTTATTTTGATGTTGTCAATTGTTGTTTTGTTTTTTACGTTCAACCTTTTCCATACAGATCCTTTTTCTTTCTCAATTTTTCTAGTTTAATTATAATTTCCCATTGCTGCCTATTTCAATAATTAGAACTTGATTTTTGTTAGTGTTTCTACCGCTATTATTTGGTTTTTCCAGCCAATTTTATCCCATAAAGTTTTCTGTTTGCTTGTTTTGGTTTGATTTATAGCATTTTTGTCTTTCCTCTCTACTTGGTGGAGGTGAGGTACTGTGTCTGATCACGTTAGCAAAGAGCTGCTGACTTCAAGGGAACCACCACACTGGGCACCCCCAGAAGGTGTTTTTTTTTTAAGGTTGTATCAAAGTACCCTACTGTACACGTATATTGCACTGTCTCCCTCTTTCTGTGCCTCTCTTCTTTCTGTCAATATTCCTTTTACCCACCCACTCTCCTTTCTCTATTTTTCTTTTTTTTTTTATATCACTCGGTCCTCCTTTCTTTCATCCCTTTTTTGCTCTTCAACCTTCTCACCCTTCTGGTCCTGTAAACCTTAGTCCACAGGCACAAGAACTTAAAGAGCAAGAGGAAGTGAAAGGAAAATTACAGCAAGGAAACAGATAAAAGAAATCCCCATGAGGAAGAATCAGCAGAACACTCCAGGCAACATGAAGAACCAGTCCAGAACAACCCCGCCAAGGGACCATGAGGTAGCTACTGCAGAGGATTCCACCTATACAGAATGACAGAAAGGGAATTTAGAATACACATGCTGAAAACAATGAAATAAATGATGGAAACAATGAAGGAAACTGCTAATAAAATGGAAAATAACCAAAAGGAAATCCAAAAACAGAATCAAATAAGAGATGAACGATATGACGAATATAAAAAGGATATAGCAGAGCTGAAGGAAATGAAACAGTCAATCAGGGAACTTAAAGATGCAATGGAAAGTATCAGCAACAGGTTAGACCATGCAGAAGAAAGAATTTCAGAGGTAGAAGACAAAGTTCTTGAGATAACTCAGATAGTAAAAGAGGCAGAAAAGAAGAGAGAGAAAGCAGAACGTTCACTGTCAGAATTATGGGACTTTATGAAGCGTTCCAACATACGAGTTATAGGAATTCCAGAAGGGGAAGAAGAATGCCCCAGAGGAATGGAAGCCATACTAGAGAATATTATAAAAGAAAATTTCCCAAATATCACCAAAGATTCTGACACACTGCTTTCAGAGGGCTATCGGACCCCAGGTCGCCTCAACTCTAACCGAGCTTCTCCAAGACACATTGTGATGAACCTGTCCAAAGTCAAGACAAAAGAAAAGATTCTGCAAGGTGCCAGGAGTAAACGCCAGTTGACCTACAGGGGCAAATCCATCAGAGTGACCGCAGACTTCTCTAATGAAACTTTCCAAGCAAGAAGACAATGGTCATCTACCTTTAATCTACTTAAACAGAAAAATTTCCAGCCCAGAATTCTGTACCCTGTTAAGCTAAGCTTCAGAATTGATGGAGAAATCAAATCATTTGCGGATATACAAGCATTGAGGAAATTCGCCACAACAAGAAAAGCTCTACAGGAAATACTTCAACATGTTCTGACACTGACCACCACAATGGATCAGCAGCAAAGTAAGAACTTAGAAATTAAACGACAGAACCAAACCTCCACACTGATGCAAGAGATAAAACTAAGCAATGGACTCTCACAAAATAAGACGAATAGAATACTACCACACTTGTCAATTATCTCAATAAATGTTAATGGCTTGAAATCCCCACTGAAGAGACATAGATTGGTTGACTGGATTAAAAAACACAAGCCATCCATTTCCTGTCTGCAAGAAACACACCTGGCTTCAAAACACAAATTAAAGCTCTGAGTCAAGGGTTGGAAGACAATTTTTCAGGCAAATGGAATTCAGAAGAAAAGAGGAGTTGCAAACTTATTTTCAGATACATGTGGATTTAAAGCAACTAAAGTCAAAAAAGACAAAGATGGTCACTTTATATTGGTCAAGGGAAAAATACAACAAGAAAACATTTCAATTCTAAATATCTATGCACCCAATTTAAATGCTCCGAGATTCTTGAAACAGACCTTACTCAGTCTGAGCATTATGATATCTGATAATACCATAATAACAGGGGACCTTAACACTCCTCTTACAGAGCTGGACAGATCCTGTAAACAGAAATTAAACATGGATATAAGAGACTTAAATAAGACCCTAGAACAACTGTGCTTGATAGACGCATATAGAACACTCCATCCCAAAGATAAAGAATACACATTCTTCTCATCACCCCATGGAACATTCTCCAAAATTGATCATATCCTGGGACACAAAACAAATATCAACAGAATCAAAAGAATTGAAAATTTACCTTGTATTTTCTCAGACCATAAGGCAATAAAGGTGGAACTCAATTCTAACAAAAATGCCCGACCCCACCCAAAGGCATGGAAACTAAACAATCTTCTGTTGAATAACAGATGGGTGAAGGGGAAATAAAACAGGAAATCATTAACTTCCTTGAGCATAACAACAATGAAGACACAAGCTACCAAAACCTGTGGGATACTGCAAAATAGTTTTGAGAGGAAAATTCATCGCTTTAGATGCCTACATTCGAAAAACAGAAAGAGAGCACATCAACACTCTCACAAGAGATCTTATGGAATTGGAAAAAGAAGAACAATCTAAGCCTAAACTCTGTAGAACAAAAGAAGTATTCAAAATCAAATCAGAGATCAATGAAATTGAAAACAAAAGAATCATTCAGAAAATTAATGAAACAAGGAGTTGGTTTTTTGAAAAAATAAATAAAATACACAAACCATTGGCCAGACTAACGAGGAATAGAAAAGTTAAATCTCTAGTAACCTCAATCGGAAATGATAAAGGGGAAATAACAACTGATTGCACAGAGATACAAGACATCATCTCTGAATACTACCAGAAACTCTATGCCCAGAAATTTGACAATGTGAAGGAAATGGATCAATATTTGGAATCACACCCTCTCCCTAGACTCAGCCAGGAAGAAATAGACCAATTTCAAGCACTGAGATCAAAGAAACAATAAAAAAGCTTCCAACCAAAAAATGCCCTGGTCCAGATGGCTTCACTCCAGAATTCTATCAAACATTCAAAGAAGAGCTTATTCCTGTACTGCAGAAATTATTCCAAAAAATTGAGGAAGAAGGAATCTTCCCCAACACATTCTATGAAGCAAACATCACCCTGATACCAAAACCAGGAAAAGACCCTAACGAAAAGGAGAATTTCCGACCAATCTCACTCATGAACATAGACGCAAATATTCTCCACAAAATCCTAGTCAATAGATTACAGCTTATCGTCAAAAAGTCATTCATCATGATCAAGTAGGCTTCATCCCAGGGATGCAAGGCTTGTTTAACATACGCAAGTCTATAAACGTTATCCACCATATTAACAGAGGCAAAAATAAAGATCATATGATCCTCTCAATAGATGCAGAAAAAGCATTTGATAAAATCCAGCATCCTTTTCTAATTAGAACACTGAAGAGTATAGGCATAGGTGGCACATTTCTAAAACTGATTGAAGCTATCTATGACAAACCCACAGCCAATATTTTACTGAATGGAGAAAAACTGAAAGCTTTTCCTCTTAGAACTGGAACCAGACCAGGTTGTCCTCTGTCACCTTTACTATTCAACGTAGTGCTGGAAGTTCTAGCCAATACAATTAGGCAAGACAAGGAAATAAAGGGAATCCAAATGGGAGCAGAGGAGGTCAAACTCTCCCTCTTCGCTGACGGCATGATCTTATACTTAGAGAACCCCAAAGACTCAACCACAAGACTCCTAGAAGTCATCAAAAATACAGTAATGTTTCAGGATATAAAATCAATGTCCACAAGTCAGTAGCCTTTGTGTACACTAATAACAGTCAAGATGAGAAACTAATTAAGGACACAACTCCCTTCACCATAGTCTCAAAAAAATGAAATACCTAGGAATATACCTTACGAAGGAGGTGAAGGACCTCTATAAAGAAAACTATGAAATCCTCAGAAAGGAAATAGCAGAGGATATTAACAAATGGAAGAACATACCATGCTCATGGATGGGAAGAATCAACATTGTTAAAATGTCTATACTTCCCAAAGCAATCTAAATACAACATTCCTATCAAAATACCAACATCGTACCTTCAAGATTTGGAAAAAATGATTCTGCATTTTGTATGGAACCAGAAAAAACTCCGTATAGCTAAGGCATTTCTCTGTAACAAAAATAAAGCTGGGGTCATCAGCATACCAGATTTTAGTCTGTACTACAAAGCCATAGTGCTAATACAGCATGGTACTGGCACAAAAACAGAGACATAGACACTTGGAATCGAATTGAAAACCAAGAAATGAAACTAATATTTTACAACCACCTAATCTTTGATAAACCAAACAAGAACATACCTTGGGGGAAAGACTCCCTATTCAATAAATGGTGTTGGGAGAACTGGATGTCTACATGTAAAAGACTGAAACTGGACCCACACCTTTCCCTACTCACAAAAATTGATTCAAGATGGATAAAGGACTTAAACTTAAGGCATGAAACAATAAAAATCCTCCAAGAAAGCATAGGAAAAACACTGGAAGATACCTGCCTGGGGAAAGACTTTATGAAGAAGACTGCCATGGCAATTGCAACAACAACAAAAATAAACAAATGGGACTTCATTAAACTGAAAAGCTTCTGTACAGCTAAGGAGACAACAACCAAAGCAAAGAGACAACCTACACAATGGGAAAGGATATTTGCATATTTTCTTTTTTTTTTTAATTTTTTTATTAAATCATAACTGTATACAATGATATGATTATGGGGCATCATACACTCACTTCATAAACCATTTGACACATTTTTATCACAGTGGTTAACATAGCCTTTCCGGCGTTATCTCAGTTACTGTGCCAAAACATTTACATTCTACATTTACCAAGTTTCGCAAATACCCCTGTAATATGCACCACAGGTGTGATCCCACCGATTCCCCTCCCTCTACCCACCCCCCCTTTCCCACTTCCCCCTATTGTTAAGTTGTAGCTGGGTTATAGCTTTCATGTGAGAGTCCCAAATTAGTTTCATAGTAGGGCTGTGTACATTGGGTATTTTTTCTTCCTTTCTTGGGATACTTTACTAAGAAGAATATGTTCCAGCTCCATCCATGTAAACATGAAAGAGGTAAAGTCTCCATCTTTCTTTAAGGCTGAATAGTATTCCATGGTATACATATACCACAATTTATTAATCCATTCGTGGATCGATGGGCACTTGGGCTTTTTCCATGACTTAGCTATTATGAATTGGGCTGCAATAAACATTCTGGTACAAATATCTTTGTTATGTTGTGATTTTTGGTCTTCTGGGTATATGCCCAGCAGAGGAATTACAGGATTGAATGGCAGATCTATTTTTAGATCTCTGAGTGTTCTCCATATATCTTTCCAAAAGGAATGTATTAATTTGCATTCCCACCAGCAGTGCAGAAGTGTTCCCTTTTCTCCGCATCCACGCCAACATCTCTGGTCTTGAGATTTTGTGATATAGGCTAGTCTCATTGGAGTTAGATGATATCTCAAAGTAGTTTTGATTTGCATTTCTCTGATGATTAAAGATGATGAGCATTTTTTCATATGTCTGAAGGCCGTGCGCCTGTCTTCTTCAGAGAAGTTTCTCTTCAAATCCCTTGCCCAGCCTGCGATGGGATCCCTTGTTTTTTTCTTGCTGATGCGTTTGAGTTCTCTGTGGATTCTGGTTATTAAACCTTTGTCAGAGTTATACCCTGCAAATATCTTCTCCCATTCTGAGGGCTGTCTGCTTGCTCTGCTTACTGTGTTCTTAGCTGTGCAGAAGCTTTTTAGTTTGATCAAGTCCCAGTAGTGTATTTTTGAAGCTGCTTCAATAGCCCGGGGGGTTCTCCTCATGAAATACTCACCCAGACCAATTTCTTCAAGGGTTTTCCCTGCATTCTCCTCTAGTATTTTTATAGTTTCATGTCTTAAGTTTAAATCTTTAATCCAATGATAGTCTATCTTAGTTAATGGTGAAAGGTGTGGGTCCAATTTCAGTCTTCTGCAGGTTGCCAGCCAGTTCACCCAGCACCATTTGTTAAATAGGGAATCTTTTCCCCACTGAATGTTTTTAATTGGCTTGTCAAAAATCAAATAGCGGTAAGTAGCTGGATTCATCTCTTGGTTCTCTATTCTGTTCCAGATATCTACTTCTCTGTTTTTGTGCCAATACCATGCTGTTTTGATCACTATCGATTTGTAGTAAAGTCTGAGGTCTGGTAGTGTGATTCCTCCTGTTTTGTTTTTATTTCTGAGTAATGTCTTGGCTATTCGAGGTTTTTTCTGATTCCATATAAAACGAAGTAATGTTTTTTCAAGATCTTTAAAATATGACAGTGGAGCTTTAATAGGGAGTGCGTTGAAATTATATATTGCTTTGGGTAGTATGGACATTTTGATAATGTTGATTCTTCCTAGCCATGAGCATGGTATGTTTTTCCATTTGTTAACATTTTCAGCTATTTCTTTTCTTAGAGTTTCATAGTTCTCTTTATAGAGATCTTTCATGTCTTTTGTTAGGTAAATTCCCAAATATTTCATCTTCTTTGGCACTACTGTGAATGGGATAGAGTCCTTAACTGCTTTTTCAATTTGACTGTTGTTGGTGTATATAAAGGCTACCGATTTATGAATGTTGATTTTGTAACCTGAGACGCTGCTGTATTCCTTGATCACTTCTAGGAGTTTTGTAGTAGAGTCCCTAGTGTTTTCCAGATACACAATCATATCATCTGCGAAGAGCGAGAGTTTGATCTCTTCTGACCCTATACGGATACCTTTGATCGCCTTTTCTTCCCTAATTGCGGTGGCTAAAACTTCCATTACAATGTTGAAAAGCAATGGAGACAATGGGCAGCCTTGTCTGGTTCCTGATCTGAGTGGAAATGATTCCAATTTAACTCCATTCAATATGATATTGGCTGTGGGTTTGCTGTAGATAGCCTCTATCAGTTTAAGAAAAGTCCCTTCTAGACCAATTTTCTTGAGTGTTCTGATCATGAAGGGATGCTGGATATTATCAAAAGCTTTTTCTGCATCAATTGAGAGAATCATATGGTCTTTGTTTTTTAATTTGTTTATGTGCTGAATTACATTTATAGATTTACGTATATTGAACCAGCCTTGAGACCCTGGGATAAAACCAACTTGGTCATGATGTATAATTTGTTTGATGTGTTGTTGGATTCTGTTTGTTAGGATCTTGTTGAATATTTTTGCATCTATATTCATTAGTGATATTGGTCTATAATTTTCTTTTCTTGTTGGGTCTTTTCCTGGTTTGGGGATCAGGGTGATATTTGCTTCATAGAACGTGTTGGGTAGTCTTCCTTCTTTTTCTACATTTTGGAACAGGTTGAGTAATGTAGGTACTAATTCCTCTTTAAAGGTTTGGTAGAATTCTGACGTGAAACCATCTGGTCCCGGGCTTTTCTTTTTAGGGAGGTTTTGTATAGTTGATGCTATTTCTGAACTTGATATGGGTCTGTTCAACATTTCCACTTGATTCTGGTTAAGTCTTGGAAGGTGGCGTGCTTCCAAGTATCGGTCTATTTTCTTCAGATTTTCATATTTCTGAGAATAAAGTTTCTTGTAATATTCATTAAGGATTTTTTGGATTTCTGATGAGTCTGTGGTTATTTCGTCTTTGTTGTTTCTGATTGATGATATTAGAGATTTTACTCTTTTTTTCCTGATTAGGTTGGCCAGACGTTTATCTATTTTATTGACCTTTTCAAAAAACCAGCTTTTTGATTTATTGATCTGTTGTATTATTCTTTTGTTTTCAATTTCATTTAATTCTGCTCTAATTTTGGTTATTTCTTTTCTTCTACTGGGTTTGGGGTTGGAATGTTCTTCCTTTTCCAGTTGCGTGAGATGTCCCATTAAGTTGTTAACTTCCTCTCTTTCCGTTCTCTTGAGGAAGGCTTGCAGTGCTTTAAATTTCCCTCTTAGAACTGCCTTTGCAGTGTCCCAGAGGTTCTGATAGCTTGTGTCTTCATTGTCATTTTGTTCCAAAAAATTGGTGATTTCTTTCTTAATCTCATCTCTGACCCAGCTATCATTCAGCATAAGGTTATTTAACTTCCATGTTTTTGTATGGGTATGCAGATTCCTGTTGTTACTCAATACAAGTTTTATTCCATGATGGTCCGAGAAGATGCATGGAATAATTTCTATTCCTTTAAATTTACTGAGGTTAGACTTGTGACCTAAAATGTGATCAATTTTGGAGTAAGTTCCGTGGGCTGATGAGAAGTATGTGTATTCAGTTTTGTTGGGATGAAATGTTCTGTAGATGTCTGCTAAATCTAAATATTGGATGGTTAGGTTTAAATCTAAGATTTCTTTGCTCAGCTTCTTTCTGGCGGATCGATCCAACACTGCCAAGGGAGTGTTGAAATCTCCAACGATTATGGAGCTGGAGGAAATCAAGTTACTCATGTCTGTTAGAGTTTCTCTTATAAATTGAGGTGCATTCTGGTTGGGTGCATAGATATTAATAATTGAGATCTCGTCATATTGAGTATTACCCTTAACAAATATGAAGTGACCATTCTTGTCCTTCCTTACTTTTGATGGTTTAAAGCCTACTGTATCTGCAAATAAAATTGCAACACCTGCTTTTTTCTGATTACCATTTGCCTGAAATATGGATGACCATCCTTTCACCCTGAGTCTGTATTTGTCTTTTAAGTTGAGATGTGACTCTTGTATGCAACAAATATCTGGCTTGAGTTTTTGTATCCAGTGAGCTAACCTATGCCTCTTTAGAGGACAGTTTAAGCCATTCACATTGATGGAGAGTATTGATAAGTCTGGTGGAATTTTGGGTATCGAGTTTTTCAAAGGTCCAGTGGACATTTTTAATCCTTTCGCCAGTGTGGAAGTTGGAGTTTCATCCGAAGTTTCTGAGTGAGTTTACTTTTGTGGTATAGGATTGGGTTGGTCATTGTGGAGGATAGGTCTGAGAACATCCTGAAGAGCTGTTTTACTTATGGCAAATTTTTTCAACATATGAATGTCATTGAAGTATTTAATTTCTCCATCATAGATGAAACTCAGTTTGGCTGGATACAAGATCCTGGGTTGAAAGTTTTTTTGCTTTAGGAGATTAAAAGTTGATGACCAGCCTCTTCTTGCTTGAAAAGTTTCAGCAGAGAGATCTGCAGTTATTCTAATATTCTTACCTTTGTACGTTATAGTTTTCTTTCGCCGGGCTGCTTTGAGAATCTTCTCTTTCATGTTAACTTTAGTGAAGCTAATTATGATATGTCTGGGGGATGGCTTATTGGGGTTGAATCGTGCTGGGGTTCTGAAGCTGTCTGCTATCTGAATTTCAGATTCTCTAGGCATGTCTGGAAAATTTTCTTTCATAATTTCATGTAGAAGGGCCTCTGTGTCCTTGGTAGCTACTTCATCATTCTCCGAAATTCCTATAACCCTTATGTTGTTTTTTTTCGAATTATCTGAGAGTTCTCTGAGTGAGTGATCCATTTTTGCTGTCCATTTCTCTTCCTCTTTGAGAGATTGGGAGCGTTCGAAGACTTTATCTTCAATGTCCGAAATCCTTTCTTCTGCTTGCTCCATTCTGTTACTGAGGGATTCTACTGTATTTTTCATATCTTTGAGGGCTGTAAGTTCTTGTTTCAGTGTGTCTAAGTCTTTGGTGGTTTTGTCTTTAAATTCGTTAAATTCTTGAGACAATTTTTGAATTTCTCCTCGAATTCCTAATTCCATTTTATTAATCTTGTCTGCAAACCAAATTCTGAATTCGACTTCTGACATCTCAGCCAGTTGTTTATGAATGGGATCTTCAATCACATCTGCCGTATCTTTTCTTGGGGGGGTTGATCTATTCTGGTTATTCATGTTACCAGAGTTTTTCCGCTGATTCCGCCCCATGGTTTACTCCCTTTGGTTTTTCCCCTGGGGTTTTATCGAGGGCCCGTACAGTGTTGTGGCCTGAGAAACTGGGGCCCTGTCTGGTGTGGTGGAGCAAAGTGGTTCTGTCTTGTTTTCAGCTGGTTTCTGTTCGATCCTATTGCAACTTCTACTCTGGCTTGAAGTCTCAGCTGTGTGGAAAAATCAGCAAATAAGTCACCCCGCCTGCCCACCTCTGGCCCCAGTTGGAAAAGGAGAATCAAACCTTCCTACAATCGCACACCCAGGGCACCGCCTGAAGAGTCCTCAGTCTATCAGCCCATTTCAAAAGGTCCGAATCAGCTGTCTCAATTGGCACTTGTCTCAGGTGGAAGGGTTCAAGATGTCTCTGGGAACTGGATCACAGGGGCCTGGTGACTCCTCTGACACAGCTCACCCCAGTGCAGCGTGGAGTCAGGAGGAGCCACCCAGCAAACAGAGCAGTCTGGGAAGGTTGACGTCTCCTTCCCCACTTTGCCCCTCCGTCGGACCCAGTCACTGGTATCTCTGCAGATGGCTAACCCAGTTGCCTGCAGTGAACAGACACTCCAGGGGTTTGCACCTGCCTGAATCGCAAGGAAGTCTGCCAGGCCCCCGCAGACTGCCGCTATCTAGCAGGAGGAGATGGGGCCTGACATCTTTGAGTGTTTGATGCAGGTGATGGGAAGGAGGTGTTCACTCAGGCTTAGCCCCGTCCCTGATGCATGCTGCTAACAGAACAGAACAGAACAGACAACTTTGTGAGGTTCTGTCTCTGTTCTTGTCGTCGCCTACAGGAGACGGGCTGTTTTGAGTTCAAACGTCTTTGCTGCTGGGGAATTGCGTCTGAACACCTCTCTGGGTCGGCCCCGCCCTGGAGGCTTCCGGGTTTGTGAGCCGTGTCACCGGTGGCCTCCTCTGGTTGCCCAGGGAGACAGGGGGTGTGGCCTCAGAATATCCAGAAGTGAGCGTTCTGCCGTTAAAGAAAAAACGGCTGTTGATCTACCTCCAGGGAACTGCTGCTCTGGTGTGGGCACTCAGGCGACCCTTTTCTCCTCTGTCCCGCGCCCCACAGTCAGCACTGAGCGGCTGCAGTTTGTGCTGGGTCCACACCCCTTAAGAGATCCCCCAAGAATCAGAACTCTTGGGGGATGGGCCCCCAGACCCCGATTGGGAGTGGGGCGGGGGGATGCTAGAGTTTCATTCAGTTTCACGCAATACTACAGTCCGGGGAGGGCTCCTGCACTGCACCGCAGGGAAGTGCCGCCAAGGCTTGATTTCCCCTCAGCAGAGTGCCCTCTCCTCGTTCACATGTCCCAGAGTCAGCGCTGACCTGAGGCAGCTCAGGCACTGTGCACTCCCCTCGAGAAATCACCCAAGGAGCCGAACTCCTGGGGGATAGGCCCTCAGACCCCGAGTGAGAGTAGGGGTTCTCAGCTCTCAGCGGGGAGGCCAGAGTCTGATTCAGTCTTGGGCCCCGTATGCCTGAGGAGGGTTGCTGCACTGCACTGCAGGGAAGTGCCCCGAGGCGTGATTCCCCCTCAGCCCGGTGCCCTCTCCTCACTCAGCGCGCCTCAGAGTCAATGCTGACCAGTCGCACTCAAGGGGACTGTCCACTCCCCTTGAGAAATCACCCAAGGATCCGAAGTCCTGGGGGACAGGCCTCCAGACCTCAGTGGGCGGGAGGGGAGCGCCGGGGATTCAGGGTTGCCGGCAAAGGATTCCCAAAGTTTTATTCAGCCCTATGTCCGGCAGGAGAACGCCACGGCACCCCAGTAGGGGAGGTAGGTCCAGTTTTTAGAAGGTCTCTCCCGTGGAGTGTAGTGGGAGGTCCTTTAATTTCTGCCCGCTTGTTCAATTATGGGGCTCTCGAGCCGGTCTCATGGGGGAGGGGGACTCCCGTCCGCTTGGTGGTGGATTTTGTACCTTTTGTTTGCGTCCTTGTGATCACAACTTGCCTCAGCGGTGTTGATGTGCGTTCTTCAGCCTTCTCTCTTGGTGAGGCTCAATCCACCAGGATACTTACTAAATTCCTGTCCCTTAACTCTCCTTCTGGACGGGAGCCTTTGTTGAAAGCTGGCTTCAGTCCGCCATCTTGTCTCCCCTCATTTGCATATTTTCAATCAGACAAAAGCTTGATAACTAGGATCTATAGAGAACTCAAATTAATCCACATGAAAAAAGCCAACAATCCCTTATATCAATGGGCAAGAGACATGAATAGAGCTTTCTCTAAAGACGACAGAAGAATGGCTAACAAACACATGAAAAAATGTTCATCATCTCTGTATATTAGAGAAATGAAAATCAAAACAACCCTGAGATATCATCTAACCCCAGTGAGAATGGCCCACATCACAAAATCTCAAAACTGCAGATGCTGGCGTGGATGTGGAGAGAAGGGTACACTTTTACACTGCTGGTGGGACTGCAAACTAGTACAACCTTTCTGGAAGGAAGTATGGAGAAACCTCCAAGCACTCAAGCTAGACCTCCCATTTGATCCTGCAATCCCATTACTGGGCATCTACCCAGAAGGAAAGAAATCCTTTTATCATAAGACACTTGTACTAGACTGTTTATTGCAGCTCAATTTACAATCACCAAAATGTGGAAACAGTCTAAATGCCCACCAACCCAGGAATGGATTAACAAGCTGTGGTATATGTATACCATGGAATACTATTCAGCCATTAAAAAAAATGGAGACTTTACATCCTTCATATTAACCTGGATGGACGTGGAAGACATTATTCTTAGTAAAGCATCACAAGAATGGAGAAGCATGAATCCTATGTACTCAATTTTGATATGAGGACAATTAATGACAATTATGGTTATGGGGGGGGAAACAGAAAGAGGGAAGGAGGGAGGTGGGTGGGGCCTTGGTGTGTGTCACACTGTATGGGGGCAAGACATGATTGCAAGAGGGACTTTACCTAACAATTGCAAACAGTATAACCTGACTTATTTTACCCTCAATGAATCCCCAACAATAAAAAAAAAAGAAAAAGAAAAAGAAGTTTTAATCAAGTCTTTAAAATTTATTTATAACAATGGCATATATTATAAGCATATTCCGCATTGTGTAGGTACATTTGTAACCCAAGCCACTCATTTCATTTATAACACCTTTATTTACATCTGAAACCTGAAATACATTTCCTCTGAGTGAGAGCCCCATCATGTCACAGTGCACTGAACATCTGATGTTTCCACTGCTTAAAGGGAGGATTTCCATAAGTTTAGTGATTAGTTCACCAGGTTAAAGGCATGTATGTGTTAAGGTATTATAGCCTTTTTTTATGTGAGTCAGCTTATGGTAGCTTTTATTAAAAGAGTTCTGAATACTTATTAAAGTGTATTATGATGCTAATTTTAGTAAATAATTTTATCATTATTTATTGTAAATTTCAATAAAAATGTAATATTAATAGAAACATTTTATTAGTTATCAAGTAAATTTCATTTAAAATGATTTTTATGAATAGCTTATTGATAGATTTTGGTGAATTTAAAACATGATTTTCCATAACAATCAAACAAAGCTTTGAAATTATTGGTAACATTTGTACAAAATAACAGGTGAATAGTCATTCTAATAATAAGTTTTACTGACATATTTAGATTTCAAATGGCACTGCAAAGTTATAGTAATCAAAATAGCAGGTATTAGACCAATTGAAGCAGAATAGAAAATCCAGAAATAAATCCTTACGCTTAAAGGCAACTCAACAAAGGTGCCAGCAATTTACATTGAAGTAAAAACAGTCTGTATAATAAATAGTGCTGGGCAAATGCATGTTCATAGGCAGCAAAGTGAAGCTGGATCCTCATCTTTCACCAACACAAATCAATTCAAATGGGTAAAAGGACTAGAAGAAAATATAGGGGAAATGTTACAGGATGTCAATCTTGGCAAAGATTTTGGGTCCTGAGACTTTCAAAGCACAGGTAACAACAACAAAGGACAAATGGGATAACCTCAAGCTAAAAAAGCCTCTGAACAGCAAAAGAAACAATCAACAAACTGAAGTGAGAAACTACAGAATGGGAGGAAATAGTTCAACAAAAAGTCCAATTAATAAATCGCCTGTGGCTCAGTGAGTAGGGCGCTGGCCCCAAATGCTGAGGGTAGCGGGTACAAACCCAGTCCCAGCCAAACTGCAATAACAACAAAAAAATAACAGGGTGTTGTGGTGGGCGCCTGTAGTCCCAGCTGCTTGGGAGGCTGAGGCAAGAGAATCGTGTAGAATCGTGTAAGTCTAAGAGTAACAGGTTGCTGTGAGCCAGTGTGACGTCATTGAACTCTACCCAAGGGCGGTACAGTGAGACTCTGTCTCTACTAAAATAAAGAAATGAACAAAAGACATGAATAAACATAACTTAAAACAAGACATTTGAACAACTGACAGGTATTTGAAAAAATGCTCAACATCACTATTTATCAAGGAACTGCAAATAAAAACCACAATGAGATCTCATCACAACCCAGTGGAATAGCTATCATGAAAAAGACAAAAAATAATAAATGCTGCTGAAGATGTGGAGAAAAGGAAATACACACTGGGGGAATGTGAAGTAGTAAATTCAGTTAGGAAAACAGTGTTGAGGTTCCTCATTAAATTAAAAATAGAACTGCCAAATGATCAGACAGTTCTAATGAGGGGAAATCAGTATATCAAAGAGATAGCCACACCGTCATGTTTATTGCTGCACTATTGTATAGCCAAGACATGAAATTAACCTAAGTGTTGATTGATGGATGAAGGGATAAAGAAATGATGTATATAAACATAATGGTATATTATTCAGTCATAAAAATATGAAATCCTATCATTTGCAGACTCATGGGAGTAACTGGAGAAGATTGTGTTGAATGATATAACCTAGGCACAGAAAGACAAATATTGTATGCTCTCACTCACATGGCAGGAGCTGAAAAAGTGGGTGTCATTGAAGGAAAGAGTAGTATGGTGGCTACAAGATGCTAGGAAGGGAAAAGAGGAAAGAAGGAATGAAAGGAAGTTAGTTAAATGGCAGAAAACAACAGCTAGATAGAAACAATGAATTGTAGTATTTGAACATACATTTGGGGAATTAATCATTAATAATTTATTATATATTTCAAAATAGGTAGAAGAGTTATAATGTTCTCAACCAACAGAAAAGGTAAATAAATATATAAGGTGATGGATAGCCTAGTTTCACTGACTTGATCATTATACATAGTGTTTGTATATCAAAATATCACATTATACCTCCAAATATGTATAACTATATCAATAAAAAATACAAAAAAGCCAATCAGAACACAAAGTTTATGTAGGATCTGCTCAAAAGCTCTCTTATATACCATAAGAACAAACATCAGTGGTTTACTATCATCAAAATAACATAATTTTTTGACAAAATACTGCTTTTGCTTATTAGAAACCATTTTATGAATTGTTTTTTAATCTCACTTATTTTTATTGTTATATAAGAATTAATTAAAAGGATATGAAGATTTATTTATTTGTATTTTTGCATACCTTATCTTTCATTTTTTTTGCCCTCTCAACATTGTCCACAATTAGTGTGCATATATAATTTGTTATCCCACTAGGATGCTTCTGAAGGGAAATGGGAACACAAATAAGAATGACTTGGTGAAACTTATCTGCATAAATCCGTTCTTTTCTGAGCAAACTGGAATGTATAATCACTAATATACATAACACAAGTCTGGAAATTGTTTATTTATTATTTATTTAATCCAGTTCCTTTATTTAGAAGAAACCAGCATTCAAAGTCACATAATTACTTGGTGGCCAGGCTGGCACTTTGTTTTATGACTTCTGATATATTCCTTCAGTGTCCTCATTCCATAGAGAGTAATACAAAGCATTTTGAAATAACTACAAAACATGTCTCACCAAGTTTCTGCTAGCTGTAGAGCTGGGAATGTTAGGATATCAGAACTAGGCCAACCCCCTCCTCACTAAGATGACTCAACTGTCTGTAGATAGCATGACTCAACTGTCTGTAGATAGCATGACTCAACTGTCTGTGAATAACTGCCCCACCTGCGTGTGGGCTAGGCTATGTTTCCCAGAACGCTGTAACCGCTGAAACTGCCCAACTGCCCCACCTGTGCGTGGGCTAGGCGGTTGGTTTTTTCCTATAAAAGGGGCCTGAAACCCCAAACCGCGGCGGACTCTTGTAAAACAGTCCGTCCCGGTGCTGCACTGGAATAAATTCCTCCTGCTTTTGCATCAAGGATCGGCTCCGCGTTTGATTGGGTGTTCTTCTCAATCCGAGGGCTCTTTGAGGCCCTTACAGGAACAGTTAAAAAGAATGTACTACCATCGCCAGTATTGATTTTTACTTTGCAAAATAAACTTCTATTCACTATTATCTTCAACTAATTTAAGTTAGTTGAAGACACAAGTCAATGGTAGAGCTAAATGACAACTATAGTAGCTATATTACAAATATATCTGACATCTCATGAATGACACTTGTGGTCACAATTTCTAGGTATGTGTTAGACCCAGGGAACTTGATTCAATCCCCCATTAGTCATCTATTTTCTACTTTCAATCTTTAAAAAAGATCTGTGACAGACCTCCTCAAACAGTAATTCAATAATATTCATGGTACCAAACTTTTGAGTCCAAGAAAGGAATTGCATACATTTTAGAAAGTATTTTAGCAAATATGAAATCAGGGGAAGAATTCAGGAGTAATTGTCCACACACAAAGAAATTCAGGAGGCTGGAAGACTTTTCCTTCTCCAATAGCTTTCCAGATGAGGGCGATTTTATTAGAATGTACTTTACATTTGCAAATGTAGTTGTTCCAAGCATCCCGTATTATAAGGTAATCTTTCACTCCTCCTTTTTCTTCTCCATGCATGCCTTCATTAGGCACCATTGATACAGAGCCACCTGTGTGTACAGCCCCCAACCATACATAGTGTTTCTGTGATAATTTGGAGAGAAATGACAGCAGGTAAATTTGGAACATTCCCAGAGGATGCTTATTCTGCATTCAGAGACATTCCAGATATTTTTGAAGAGTTTCTTTCTCTAATTTGCATCATTTCTAAATACATTTCATGTGCTTTTCCAAATTTGCTAGCTGTATTGCAATATGCACATTAATATTTAAGCAATGTCAGGTTTAGATATAGGAATTAACTAAGAGACATAAATTAAGTGCCCATTTATGTGATCTTTTATAAAAGACATGTTACTGTGGCACCTTAGCTTTGATCGAGACAAAGGAGCTTAAGAGACTCTTTTCTTGTTGACTCTGCCATACCTTGAAGTACTGTTTACACCTTCCTTAGGCTGTCCATGACAACAAATAACTATGAGTAGACTTTGCCAAGTAAAAATTTAATCTGTTACTTGTTAAATCACAATTATACAGCAGACTACTGTTTATTCTCAGAACTAAAAAAAGCATGTATTTCAAATACAGACTTTCTGAAATTCCCTGTATGAGAACCTCCAGTTAATGGACATTCTTTACTTCTAAAGGCTGTCGATTCTTTTTTGTAAAGTTCTAGAAGTTCTTAGAATAGCTCAATACCTTTAGTAGGTAGAATTTTGGTGCCCATGATTTTTTTGCTCCTTATTTTTACTCCCATAGTTACATTACAAAAGGAACTTTGCAGATGTAATTAAAAGCAGAAGGGGAAGTCAGAGATTCAAAGGCTCAACAGGGCATGTCACAGAAAGAGACCTAAGTTCTACAACCATAGAGCTACCATAAATCCTCACAACCTGAAGAAGCTTGGAGGGGATTCTTTCCTAAAACCTGCAATAAGATCCCAGTCCTGTCAAAACCTTCATTTTAGTGTTGTGAGGCCCTGAACAATTAAGTCCTGCTATGCCCAGATTTTAGACCCACAGGACTGTGAGATAACAAATGGGTATTTTTTTTAAAGCTGTGTAATTTGTGGTAATTTGGTAAAAGTTAGAAGAACTATATATTTTTATATAAAATATGGGTGGTCTTAGCTTCTCGTTCAGTTATTTATTCATAAGTAGCTATAGCTTGGATGTAATTTGCTTGACCCTTCCAAATCTCATGTTAAAATTTGATCCCCAGTATTGAAGGTGAGTAGAACCTGGTGGTAGGTGTTTGGGTCATGGTGGTAGATTTGTCATGAATGGATTAATACCCTCCTTAAGCTGGAGATAAGTGAGTTCTCACTCTATTAGTTCCCAGGAGAAATTATTGCTAAAAAGATCCTTGAACCTCCCCACTTTGCTTCCTCTCTTGCCACATAATCTCTGTGCACACCAGCTCCCCTTTGCCTTCCTCCTTGTGTGGAAGCAGTATGAGGCTTTTGCCAGGTATTCAGACTTCTAGCAAAATAAAACTTTTCTTTATAAATTACTCAGCTTGGGATATTCCATTGTAGCAAGACAAATATACTTTGACAAAAGTAAACTCCAGTGAAAAGTATACATTTGCCCAAAGTCATAGTTAATAAATGACTGTCATTTATTACTCCTCCAATCTTTTGTATTATCTTGATTTGTTGATTTGTCCATCATACTGTTATTTTAAGAACTCATTTGTAAGAAATGAAGAAGGTGAAAGTTTGGTAGCAACTTGTGTGTAGGATTAATGTTTTTTAGTTATGCCTATGTACTGAGTACTGCATTTGATACTTTGTTTTTTTTTTTTTGATTATATATTCCTTTTTTTATTTTTATTTTTTTATTAAATCATAGCTGTGTACATTGATATAATCATGGGGCATCATTCACTAGCTTCACAGACCGTTTGATACTTTGAATATATTACTTATTTTATAAAACCATGGTATGTAATAAATGAATTATGACATGTACACAAATAAGAATATTACAAAAATATTGTAAGTATCAAGCCATAGAGAAAAGCTATTTGTTAAAAATGAGTTCAGAAAAAGAAACATTAATTTTCAATGGGAGAATTCAAAGAAAGCTCTGTGGAAGTGGAAACACTGTCCCTGGAACACAGATGTTGTGAGAATATGCCCCATTTTGCTGCTCTAAAGAGTTCTGGCTTCTCACATTGGATGGCCAGCTCCTTGAGAAAGACACCAAGAACAATTAATGCTTGAAATCAGAGTATTTTTCCAGGCCTACCTTTCTTCAGTTCTTTAAAATTCCTTCCTTTTTTTGATACCCCATTTTGTCTGGCTTTTTGATTTCAACCCATAGCTTACATGTGCCTTATTTTTCACTCACATTACCTGAGGACTGTGGTTCACTGGCAGCTCCATTCCAGGTATGGTGACTCTGGGGTCCATCATTATATTTTTATAAGGTGGGGCCAAGACTTCAAAGAAAGACATTATCTGATATAGGCTGTTCTCATGAGAGAGTGAAAGATGTAAGAAGCCAAGGCAATGTGGGTGATGACATCAATAGTGCTGGGGCACTCATCACTTCCACTCATGTTCTTTTGGCTAAATGAGCCCCCAGTTAAGGCGTGTGTGTGTGTGTGTGTGTGTGTGTGTGTGTGAAGCTGGAGGTGAGGAGTGTCATAACCTTCAAGAGGGACAAAGTGAAAAGCTGAGAATAACCACCACAGCAGTTTTACACCTTGTGACATATTTGATACAATCTTATCTACTGTAAATAATATATCTAACATATGCACACTGTGGGTTCAGGGCTTTTTCATGTATAATCCTGATCCTCCACCCCACCCAAATCCCCCAAATATGTTTAATATATAAAGAAAAGTTTTCAGGAAGTTAAAAATAGTATTCCCATGTATATTTACACTGCAAAATAGAGAAGAGACTCAAATCCAAGTCTGCTTACTTTACTTGTTCTGACTAAAAACTTTCTAAGGCTACAAACAAGTCACTACAGTTTTTCTGAGCACTGGCCAGTCACCAGAGAGCCTCACTGTTCTCCTCTGTAACTTATAATTGTGCTACCTGATTGGTAAAATATCTTCCAGATCTAGGAGTTGGTGTCACTCATTAGGACAGAGAACTGCTAGGATGAAATCTAACATATGAAGGCTTGTGGAAACCTGTCCATCACTGAAGAGTGGTATACAATCCAGCTACTTTTTTCACCCGTGTATTTTCCAGTTTGTTCCATAAAGGATATGAAGGAAGCAATGCAGCACATAGCCAAATAGAAGTTGCAGCCACACAGATACAGTATCTTGGCCTCTAGACTGTACAGGGCATGTTAGGAATCCAGCCACTTTTTTTTTTTTAATTGTTAAATCATAGCTGTGTACATTAGTGCAATCAAGGGGTACAATGTGCTGGTTTCATATGCAATCTGAAACATTACCATCAAACTGTTCAATGCAGCCTTCATGGTATTTTCCTAGCTATTGTATGTAGACATTTGTATTCTGCCTTTAGTAAGTTTCACCTGTACCCATTCCAAGATGCACCGTAGGTGTGGCCCCACCTTTTAAGCAAAGCAAATTTAATACAATAGTGAGAAGAGAGAAAATGGAGGGAACTGTGAAAAAGTTTTCAAACTGAAGATCTGTTACACTTTGCTTGTGTCTAGATATCCTTCTAAATCCTCTTAATCCATGTTACCTACCTATGATGCAGGCATTTCTATTACATCCTATTTCACTGATGAAGCCATTTCTGGGCAAAGAGCTCAAGTCACTTGCCCCCATTCCTATGGCTGAGACTGGAATTCAGGCAGATTTGCTGTGAAATGTATCTCAAACCACCTTGCTGTGAACACAACCTCAACAGAGGATTATGCCATTTTCCCACATGCTACTTTATGTAGCACAGCAAGAAACGCACAAGGTCTAGCACTGGGAACAAGATCTTTTCTTGTTCCCAGTATTTTTTAGAGTTTACTTAAAATGTATTATATTTCACTATAGACTGCTATACATTTATTTGTCTGAGTTAAGAAATTTTAAAATATTTAGAATATTTAAAATAATTTAAAATTTAATTTTAAGAGAATTTTTTTAGAGTTTACTCCAGAATATTTTTATAGTTTACTTAAAATGTATTATATTTCACTATAGACTGCTATACATTTATTTGAGTTAAGAAATTTTAGTATCAAGTTTAGAAAAAGCAAATGCATTTAGTAAAAGCATTATGCTTTTGTCACGTGGAAATGGGGGGTATACATGTGAAGACATAAAAAAGAACCTAATGTCAGATAAATTTGTTAATATTCTAGTAGGGACATAACAGTCTTCTCCTTCCCACACGCCAATTCAGCAAACATCTTTTAGGTGCGTGCTGTGTCACTGAGGTGGGTGAATGACCTGAGAAGTCTAAAAGAAAAGGATACCCTAGTAAGTGAAATGAGTCAATTGACAAAGATCAGGGTGGGGAGAAAGCCAATGAATGGATGAGGTAAGCAGGGTGTAAATAAATCAAGGAGAGAGTCTTGTTAGGGGCAGATTGTATCTCAGTTTTTTAGCTGAGACTAAAGTGAATCTGTGCTTGAGGTTTCTAATGATTGGGTGCTCACCTAGGTTTTCTTCCCATTTTAGTTTCTTGTGAATATTTTACTTGTATAATTAGGCTTATTACTATTTATATAAGGAATATGTCATAAAGCCAATAAGATACCAGCTAGAAAGACCTAGTCTTTCACCTTTGTCCTTTAATACCCCTTTGGCAGTGTTAGATAGATACTCCAATAAGAAACTAAGCAAAGAAATTTTGGACTTAAATTTTACCATACAACAATTGAATTTAACAAACATCTGCAGAACATTTCATCCTAACAAAACTGAATACACATTCTTCTCATCAGCCCATGAAACATCCTCCAATTAGGTCTCAATTCTAACCTCAACAAATTTAAAAGTATGGAAATTATTCCTTGTATTTTCTTGGATCATCATGCAATAAAAGTTGAACTCAACAATAATAGGTATCTATACTCATACAAAAACATGGAAACTAAATAAACTTACACCGAATGATAGCTGGGTCATAGATGATATTGAGAAGGAAACTGCCAAATTTTTGGAACAAAACAATAATGATGACATGAATTATCAGAACCTGTGGGATACTGCAAAGGCAGTCTTAAGAGGGAAAATTATAGTGTTGCAAGCCTTCTTTCCTCAAGAGAACAGAAAGAGAGGAAGTCAATAACTTAATGGGACATCTTAAGCAACTGGAAAAGGAAGAACGTAGTGACCCCAAACCCAGCAGAAGAAAAGAAATAACTAAAATTAGATGAGAATTAAATGAAATCAAAAACAAAAGAATTATTCAAAAGACCAATGAATCAAAAAGTTGGTTTTTTAAAAAATTCAACAAAATTGATAAATCTTTTGCCAACCTAACCAAAAATAGAAGGTTAAATTCCCTAATATCATTTATCAGAAATGACAAAGGTGAAATAACAACAGACACCTCAGAAATTTGAAGAATCCTCATTGAATACTACAGAACACTTTATTCTCAGAAATATGAAAATCTTAAAGAAATTGACAAATATTTGAAAGCATGCCCACTGCCCAGACTTAATCAGAATTGGAAATGCTGAACAGACCTATATAAGTACTGAAATAGAATCAACTATACAAAATCTCTCAAAGAAGAGTCTGGGATCAGATGGCTTCACATCAAATTCTACCAAACCTTTAAAGAGAAACTAGTACCTATATTACTTAATCTTTTTCAAAATATAGAAAAAGAAAGAATATTTACCAACACATTCTATGAAGCAAATATCACCCTGATCCCCAAACCAGAAAAAAAAAACAATAAGAAAAGTAAATTATAGACCAATATCTTTAATGAACACAGATGCAAAAAATATTCAGTAAGATCCTAGCAAACAGAATCTAGCAACATAACAAATGAATTATACACCATGCCCAAGTGGGTTTTATCCCAGAGTCTCAAGGTTGGTTCAATATATGAAAATCTATAAATATAATACATTGCATAAAAAAGTAAAAAACAAAGACTATATGATTCTCTCAATAGTTTCAGAAAAAGCTTTTGACAATATGCAGCATCCTTTCATGATCAGAACACTTATTAGGTATAGAAGGGACTTTTCTTAAACTGATAGAAGCTATCAACAGCAAACCCACAGCCAACATTATATTGAATGGAGTAAAATTGAAAACATTTCCACCCAGATAAAGAACCAGGCAAGATTTCCCATTGTCTCACTGCTTTTTAACATTGTAATGGAAGTCTTTGTCATCACAATCAGGCAAGAGAACACACTCAAGGGTATATAATAGGGTCAGAGGACCCTATTTATAAACTTTCACTGTTCATAGATGATATGATTTTATACCTGGACAGGCACTCAAATACAAAACTCTTAGAAACAATCAAGGAATACAGCAGCATCACAGGATACAAAATCAATACTCACAAATCAGTAGCTTGTGTATATACCAATAATAGTCAAGCCAAAAAAACAGTTAAGGACTCTATTCCCTTTAGAGTTGTGCTAAAGAAGATGAAATATTACCTAACAAAGGATGTGAAAGATCTCTATAAAGAAAATTATGAAACTCTGAGAAAAGAAATAGCCGAAGATGTTAACAAATGGAAAAACATACCACGCTCATAGCTGGGGAAAATCAATATTGTAAAATGTCCATATTACCCAAAGCAATTTACAAATTTAATGCAATCCCTATCAAAGCACCACCATCATATTTTAAAGATCTGGGAAAAAATAGTACTTAATTTAATGTGGAACCAGAAAAAACTTCGAATAGCCAGCACATTACTCAGAAATAAAAACAAATCAGGAGGACTCACACTACCAGACTTCAAATAGTGATGGAAACAGCATGATACTGGCACAGAAATAGAGAGGGAGATGTATGGAACAGAATTGAGAACCAAGAAATGAACCCAGAAACTTATCACCGTTTGATCTTTGATAAGCCCATCAAAAATATAAATTGGGGGAAAGACTCCCTATTTAACAAATGGTGCTGGGAGAACTGGCTGGCAATTTGTAGAAGACTGAAACTGGACCCACATCTTTCACCATTAACAAAAAATTAACTTTCACTGGATAAAAGATTTAAAGTTAAGACATGAAACTATAAAGATTCTTAGAGACAGTGCAGGAGAAACACTTGAAGAAACTGGCCTTTGAGGATACTTTATGAGAAGGATCACCCAGGCAATTGAAGCAACACCAAAAATGCATTACTGGGACCTGATCAAACTAAAAAGCTTCTGCACAGCCAAGAACACAATAAGTAAAGCAGACAGTTCTCAGAATGGGAGATAATATTTGCAGGTTATGCTTCTGACAAAGATTTGATAACCAGCAACCACAGACAACTCAAACTTATTAGTAAGAAAAGAATAAGTAATCCCATTTCATTGTAGGCAAGGGACTGGAACAGAAGCTTCTCTGAAGAAGATAGGTGCATGAAAAAATGCTCATCATCTTTAATCATCAGAGAAATGCAAATCAAAACCACTTTGAGATATCATCTAACTCCTGTAAGAGTGGCTCACATAACAAAATCCCACAACTACAGATGTTGGCATGGATGTGGAGAAAAGGGAACACTTCTGCACTGCTGGTGGGAGTGCAAACTAAAGCATCCCTTTTGTAAAGAAGTATGGAGAATACTCAGGGATCTAAAAGTAGACCTGCCATTTGATCCTGCATTTCCTTTACTAGATGTAGATTCAAAAGACCAAAAATCACTTTATAACAAAGATATCTGCACAAGATTGTTAATTGCAGCTCAATTCATAATAGCTAAGTCATGGAACAAGCCCAAGTGCCCATCGACCCATGAATGGATCAATAGATTGTGGTATATGTATACCATGGAATATTATGCTGCCTTAAAAATTATGGAAACTTTACCTCTTTTATGTTTACATGGATGGAGCTGGAACATATCCCACTTAGTAAAGTATCTCAAGAATGGAAGAAAAAATATCCAATATACTCAGTACTATTATGAAACCAATTTGCAATCACTCACACTTTCATATGCAGAAAAGATTACGACTTTGACCCAGAATAGATCATGACTTTGACCCAGGATGAAGGAGGGGATTGGGTGCAGAAGGGGGAGATCAGATCGAGGGAAGGTGAATGGTGGGATCACACCTATGGTACATATTGCAAGGGTACATGTCAGATCTATGAAGTATAGAGTATAAACGTCATAACACAATTAAGTAAACCAGATGAGGTATATATTAACAAGTTCAATGTAAGCAATCCTAATTCTATTCGAAATCAGCACACTGTACCCCATAAATGCTTTAATGCATACATGATCTATGTGTTTATGATTTAATGAAAGAAATAAAAAAATAAAAGGAGGATGGCAGTCTTTCAGATGCTATTCCACTCCCCTTCTCATTTGCCAGCAAATCAATAAAATTCTCTTTCCTTTTCCTCAAAAAATAAATAAATAAATAAATAAACAAAGAAAGAAAGAAAGAATAAATTAAGGAAAACAGTAGTTTTCCCATCTGGAAAATAAATGTAATAAAATTCACTTTAGATAATAAAATAAGTAATATACAATTATAAGATGTTAATTATTTTTAATAACATTAATTTAATATAATTTAATTTAATTTAAAACACTGATTACCACTGTATGATGTTTGCCTTCTTATATGAAGTTTTAATTTCACTGTTATTTTTGACCTAAATATTAGGTGCATCAGGTACATATAGTTTTTCATAAAACATAATTTGTAAAATTAGTAAACAAAAGTTACATTATGTGGTTACAGAACTGCATGCAATACATCAGAGTGTAAGTAAGCTTATCCTTATAATGTAATTCCTTGCAAGGCAAATGTGGTGTGTCTGTTCATATCTTCCTCAATGCAGTGAGCATAATAGAATGTTAAAATATTCTTACAAATTTTAAGGAAAAAACAGAGAAAATTGACTAGAGGGAGAATTTTAGCAAAAAATAGAGAAATAAAAACTTTGTCTAGAAAGTAAAACTATAGTGTGTTTATCTGTTGAGTAGGTCATATATTCACATCTTTCAAACACTTGGAAATACAAAAAGTTTTCAGTAAATTTACCCCCTTATTCTTTGCCACTATCCACCTAGTTCTCATTCCCAAAAAAGTAAACCACTATTACAAGTTTTTGTTTATGCTTCCAGAATGTTTATACATCCTCAGTCAACTGTGTGTGAGCACATGTGCACACTTTTTTTTTTACCTCTTATCTTAGAAAAATGGTCAAGACTTTTTTGTGTCTTGCTGTTTTTAGTTGGCAATGTATTTTTTGTACTTTAGAGTACATTCCATATTAAAAGGTAAAGCATTCTATGTTTCTATTGTTTTGTGTATATTTTACCTGAGACAAGGTCTTACTCATTGCTTGCTTGGGTTAGAGTGCTGTGGTGTCTTAATAGCTCATTTCAACTTCAAACTACTGGGATCAAGGGATCCTCTTGCCTCTGCCTCCCTAGTAGCTAGCTGTAACTACAGGCACACACCATTGTGGCCTGCTGATTTTTCAATTTTTTTTTTTTCTTTTTTGTAGAGAAGAAGTCTCATTATTTTGCTCAGGCTGGTCTTTAACTCCTGGCCTCAAGGAATCCTCCCAACTCAGTCTCCCAGAATGTTAGGATTATAGGCCTAAGCCACCACTGTTATAATTTTTAAAGTTATGTTAAGACATTGGAATGCTTCTAACCTTTTGTTTTTACAGATGATTCTCTAATCAATAGTCTCATAAATCGATTATTTTGAGGATTCACAGCTATAGCTGAGGCAAAACTGAGGAATGAAATTGCTGTGTTCATTGTTCTTGTCAAGAATTGTATCATTGACAGTTCAATAAGCTGAATGCCAAAATTTTAAGTCAGATTTCTAAATTCTAGGCAAATTTCAGGTTTTTATAGTAGAAACATTATAGAAATAACTTTGGGAATGGGTTTTGACTAACAGTGGACATCTACACATCTATACATTATGTGAGACAAATTATTACCACTATATTATGGCTAAGAAGACTCCTCAAAAATTAAACATCCAGATAATGAAGGCTTTATATCTTTACCTATCAATGTACCAAAAATAAAAATGTGTCAGGTTAGAAACCTTTCTAAAATATATTATACACTTCACTGCTTCTCAAACAGGATAGACTAGAAAACATTTAAAAATGCTGTTATAGTCTCTTATCTCGAATCGGTAGTCACCAGCATCTAACAAAACACACACACACTACATTAATGTACACAGCTATGATTTACTAATAAAACACACACACACACTCACATCTAATCGTTGAGTCTCTCATTTTTGTTCTGAAATTTAGGCTATCTGCGAAAATATTTAACTGAGTATTTGACAACTTAGGGTTCTCATACTTGTATTCTAAATCATTTTCTTTAGACAATTTGGGAAACTTGAGCCAGTCACTCATTCGTCAAATACCTTGGTCCAAATCTCAGAACTAGATAAACTCTAACATCCTTTTTATTTCTGTGCTACAATGATTCTATAATGTCCCAAGTTGCTCAATTTGAAATTCCAAAATTATCTTAGTCTCCTTTTTATTCCTTACACAGATACTTAATCATTTACAAAATTAGTTAAATTCCAAATTCACTATGTTTCTCTGTTTTTTCTTTTTTTTTTTTTATTAAATCATAGCTGTGTACATCAATATGATCATGGGGCACCATACACTTGGTTCATAGAATATTTGACACATTTTCATCTCATTAGTTGACATAGCCCTCCTGGCATTTTCCTAATTACTTTGCCAAGACATTTACGTTCCACATTTGCCAAGCCTCACATGTACCCTTGTAAGAGGCACCACAGGTGTGATCCTTTCAATCCCCCTCCCTCTTTCCTCCTCCCCCCTCCCTCTCCACGCTTTCCCACTTCCCCCTGTTCTTAGGTTGTAACTTGGTTATAGCTTTCATGTGAAGGTCCTAAGTTAGTTTCATAGTAGGGGTGAATACATTGGATATTTTTTCTTTCATTCTTAAAACACTTTACTGAGAAGAATATGTTCCAGCTTCATCCATGTAAACATGAAAGAGGTAAAGTCTCCATCTTTCTTCAAGGCTGCATAGTATTCCATGCTGTACATATACCACAATTTGTTAACTGTTTTTTCTTTAAATCCCACTAGAATGGTGCTAATTGAATCCCACACTATTTTTTATGTATATTATTCTAATTATCTCCACAATATTATATATTTCCACCTGGGATTATCTTAGTATTTCAATTATTATTATTATGATTAGTTTTGCTGCTGTTTTTTCTCAGAACGATAATTGGAATTTGCTTATGCAGATGATCTTATCAAAGCATGGTTTTTATTTTATGTATGCAGATGATCTTGTCAAAGCATGGTTTTTATTTTATTTTATGTTATGTATTTATTTTATTTTATGTATTATAGAGTAAAAATCAATATGCTATTGATCAATTAATCATCACTTTATATGAGAATATTATATGTATTATGTTTTTTTTAAACATTTTAGATTACTACTAGTATTCAGATGTGTTAAATTGATAAAGTAAATGTTAAGGCCAAGAAGAAGTAACTCAAAAGACATGCTCTTCACCAAAAATAAAGAATGTACTTTTATCGTTGGTCCCTTGGGAGGGAAAAACAATATGATACTGAAAAAAAAAAATTCAGAAGAAAGTCAGTGGGAAAGAAATGAAAGTCTGATTAATTTATCTATAAAAAAAGCTGAAAGGCCTCTAGTCAGCTGGATTCTGTAATTTCCAGGTTATTTCAAGATAGAATTGTCTATAGTTTTAAAGCCATCTTCCATGTAAAGGCAACAATATGTGCAATAAATGGCTTTACAATTAGAATAGTTATATCCACATGTGAGTAAGAAATTATGTTTTTTTCTAAATTTATAAATTGTATATTGTATTGACAGGTCTAATAATAATCTATATTTTCATTGCCTTTTTTTTTTTTTTTTTTGAGACAGAGTCTCACTCACTTGCCCTGAGTAGAGTGCCGTGTCATTGTAGCTCATTAACAACCTCAAATTCTTGGGCTCAAGCATTCTTCTTGTCTCAGCCTCTGGAGTAGCTGGGATTACAGGTTACCAGGACAATGTTTGGCTAGTTTTTCTATTTTTAGTAGAGTAGGGTATCACTTTGCTCAGGCTGGTCTGGAACTCCTGAGCTCAGGTGATCCATCCACCTTGGCCTCCAAGAGTGCTAGGATTACAGCATAAGCCACTGTGCCTAGCCACCACTGGCTATTTTTAGTAAAATATATTAGTAATGTTGAAATCTGGTCCTCTTGTTATTTTAGATAATAAGTAAATGATAATGCAGACTGGAGAATGAAACATGAGCTGCAGAGCTGAGTTAGAATGATAATAAAAGATCATTCTTTTCACAAATCCTGCACTGAGTTTAGTGTCTTCTTCTATACTCACTAGTTGTGTGATCCAAGGAAAATTATCTTACATTTCTAATCTTCAATGACTTCATTTGATAACTATAAGTTTTATTATGCTATTTTAATGGTATCTAAAATAATGTAAATCATTTTATGAACTGCTTGGGATAATGTATTCATAATTGTCATCATTATCTTCATTGTCTGTATGTTGAATTATGTTGGTCCATGTCATATATTCTTTGTGTTTGCATTGTACATCCAGTCTGAGATTTAAAAATATGTTACATTCCACATTTACCAAGATTCACATATACCCTTGTAAGATGCATCGCAGGTGTAATCCCATTAATCCCCCTCCCTTCACCTACCTCCCCCCTCCCTCCCCTTCCTTTCTCCCTTCTCCCTATTCTTAGGTAGTAACTGGGTTATAGCTTTCATGTGAAGGTCCTAGATTAGTTTCATAATAAGGGTGAATACATTGGGTACTTTTTCTTCCATTCTTGAGACACTTTACTAAGAAGAATATGTTCCAGCTCCATCCATGTAAACATGAAAGAGGTAAGGTCTCCATCTTTCTTTAAGGCTGCATAGTATTCCATGGTGTACATATGCCACAATTTATTAATCCATTCGTGGATCGATGGGCATTTGGGCTTATTCTATGACTTAGCAATTATGAATAGGGCTGCAATAAATATTCTGGTACAAATATCTTTATTACGATTTGATTTTTGGTCTTCTGGGTATATGCCCAGTAGAGGAATTACAAGATTGAATGGCAGGTCTATTTTTAGATCTCTAAGTGTTCTCCATATATCTTTCCAAAAGGAATGTATTAATTTGCAATTCCACCAGCAGTGCAAAAGTGTTCCCTTTTCTCCACATCCACGCCAACATCTCTGGTCTTGGGATTTTGTGGTATAGGCTAGTCTCACTGGAGTTAGATGGTATCTCAAAGTAGTTTTGATTTGCATTTCTCTGATGATTAAAGATGATGAGCATTTTTTCATATGTCTGAAGGCCATGCGCCTGTCTTCTTCAAAGTAACTAAGAAAATGCCAGGAAGGCTATGTTAACTAATGTGATGAAAATGTGTCAAACAAATGTGTCAAATGTGTCTATGAACCAAGTGTATGGTGCCCCGTGATCATACTAATGTACACAGCTATGATTTAATAAAAAATAAATAAATAAATAAATAAAATATGTTAATGTGTATAGACCGTAAAAAAAAAAAAATGTTACAAATGTGTATGAGTGCATGTTTACATGTGTGTTTGTGTTTCCCTACAGCTTTGTGTCTGGCTTTAAGCATTTCTCCACAAATATGATTCTTTACAATATTTCTTTGTACTTTTTTACACTCATATCTTATCTCAGTTTTTAGCTCATTATGGGTAAAGACTATGTATCATTCATATACATACCTCATAGAGAAGTAAAAAATGATAGCGAAGCAGTATTAACATAATTTAATTGTGTGTTATACATTGTGTTAAATATTTTCCAGACATTTTAGTATAAGTGCTATTACCTTTTCCTGAGATATTGAAGAAATAATTAAGTCACTTAAAGGCTAAAGAGCTGGTAGACAAGGTATAGGGCCACAGAGACAGTCTGTTCCACCACAGTGTGAAGATATACTATGACACCCTCCAAACTCCCCATGACTGAGTACATGCTATCAAGTACACAATAGACATTCACCAAAATTTTATAGAATTTTAAAGCAAGCAACTTCAGAAATACAGCTTGAGTATCAGATTCTTTATGAACAAAATTTGGTTCATTATAGGCAAATACCGATCTCTCTCTTTTTTTTTAACTTCTCAGGAACAAATGGTTCTTAATCTGAGTTAGCATGTTGGTTAATTTCACTTTTTATGGAAATTCTGTAGACTTATATGTATATATCATTTGAGCATATGTATATATCATTGAGTAAAATCAATTGAGGAGAGAAATTAATGTGGCTGATAATATCACAATATATCCCTATTTTTTCAGGACAAGTTTATATGTATGATACATGATGAACTTCACTCCGTGTGAATTTTTTATTATAGATGTTTTTATAGCATTTATTATTTAGTTTCTATAGCTATTACTTCCAGAGCCAATAACAAATAATCCAGTAGTAATTTGTGAGTGCTATTTTTATCATAGGTGAGCTCTGGATTAAATCTATCACCAAACTCAATAATTGTGCCAAAGATGAGCTTTGAGGAAATACCTATTCACAAACCTGGAAGTTATCTTTATTGTATTTCGATTGTTTTTCTGTTTCATACTATTACAGGAGTGCAAATATTTTTAGTTATATGGATTGCTTTCGTAATGCTGGAGTCAGAGTTGTGTGTCCGTCACCCAGGTAGTGTTCATTTTAGCTGTCAAGTAGGTTTTTCTCCCATCCCCTCCTTCCCTCTCCCCTCTGTTTTATTTCCATAGAGTTATACCTGCCTCTGTGCACATATATGTTCAACAATTAATTTCAACTTAATAGTGAGTAAATGTGGGGTTTTCCCTCATTATTTAGATATTTCACTTAGGATAATGGTCTCTAGTTCCATTCATATTGTTGAAAATGGCATGAAGTAGTCTTTCTTATGTCTGAGTACTATCCCATGGTACACATATGCCTCCTTTTATTTACCCAGACCTGAATTGATAGTGTTTGGGCTGATCACACATCTTTGCAATTGAGAATTTTCCTGCAATAAACATTTGAACGCAGGTGTCTTTTTGATAAAATGACTTATTGTCCTTTGGGTAAATACTCAATAGTGAGATTTCTGGATTGAACGGTAGGTCTACATGTAATTCTCTGAGGAATCTCTGTACTGTTTCCCATAGAGGTTATACTAATTGAAGTCCTAACAGTGTTTAAGTATTCCATTCTCTCTGCATCCATGCCAGCATCTATTGTTTTGGAACTTTTTAATAACAGCCATTCTAACTAGGATAAGGTGATATCTGGTTGCAGTTTTAATTTGCATTTCCCTGGTGGTCAAGGACATTGAGCATTTTTCATATGTTTATTGGCCACTTATATATCTTGTTTTGAAATCTTCCGTTAATGTATTTTGCCCACTTTTTAGTGGGGTTGTTTGTTTTCTCTAGTTTGTTGGAGGCCCTTGTAGAGTATGCTTATTGGCTATGTATTGGATATACAGCTTGGGAATATTTTCTCCCATTCTACAGGTTGTCTAATTACTCTGTTGATTATATCTCTAGTTGTGTTGAAACTTTTTTAATTTAATCAAGTCCTAAAGTCCTATTCTTTTGTTGTCATTGTTGCTGTTGCTGTGATTGTCATGAGGTCCTCTTCATCAATCCTTTGCACACACACCAAAAAAATTTCTTTAAAAATATAAGTGCAATTGGTATGCCTCTTCATAGATTAACCAGGTTTAGAAGAGAAAGGACCCAAATCAGCTCAATAAGAAATGAAAAGGAGATATTATAACTGATACCACAGAAGTACAAAACATCATCTGTAAATACTATGAAACTCTATACACATGAAATTTAAAATGTAGAGTCAATGGAAGAATTCCTGGAAACACACAATCCCCCAGGACTCAGCCAGGAAGAAATAGAACTCCTGAACAGACAAATAATGAGGAATGAAATTGAAGCACCCATAAAACATCTTCCAATAACAATGATGACGAGACCGTGGACCAGATGGATTCACAGTTGAATTTATCAGATCTACAAAGAAGAGTCAGTATTCATACTGAAGCAATTATTTTATAACATCAAGAAGCAGAGAATCCTCCCCACTCATTTTGCAAAGCCAGCATCACTTTGATACCAAAATCAAGAAAGGACATTACAATAAAACTACCCACCAATATCCCTTATAAATATAAATGCAAAAATCCTCAATAAAATACTAGAAAATTGAATGCAACAGCACATCAATA
The DNA here is from genome assembly GCF_027406575.1 of Nycticebus coucang. Classification (NCBI taxonomy): domain Eukaryota; kingdom Metazoa; phylum Chordata; class Mammalia; order Primates; family Lorisidae; genus Nycticebus; species Nycticebus coucang. The sequence goes on from NC_069798.1 coordinate 38,562,465, forward strand.
AAATAATTCACCATGACCTACTGGACTTCACAACAGGGATGTAAGCATGATTTAGCATATGGAAATCAATAATGTGATTCACCACATAAACAGAAGCAAAAACAAAATTCATCTCAATAGACGTGGAAAAGGCATTCATCAAAATCCAGTACTCTTTTCTTATAAAAACCCTCAGAGTTAGGAATTAAAGGAACATTTCTGAAAATTATAAAGCCATTTGTGACAACCCCACAGTCAGCATCATACTAAATGTGGAAAAGTTGATAGTATTGCCACTAAGACTGGATCAAGACAAGAATGCCCACTGCTACCATGTCTACTTGACATAGTGCTAGAAGTCCTAAACAGAGCAATCAGTCAAAAGAAGGAAATTCAGTGTCTCCAAATCAGGAAAAAGGAGGTCAACTATCACCTTTTGCGGATCATATGATTTTATATCTAGAAAATCCCCAAAGATTTCTGGATACTCCTGAAATTGATAAAAAATTCAGCAAAGTTTCAAGTTAAAAAATCAGTGCACATAAACCAGTAGCATTCTTCTATACCAATAGCAGTCATGGTGAGAATCAAATCAAAGAGTTATTATCATTCACTATACCACAAAGAAAAGAAAATATGTAGCAATATACTTAACCAAAGAGGTGAAAGAGCTCTATCAAAAAGACTATGAAATGCTGGTGAATGAAATCTCGGATGATACAAAAAAAAAAATGGAAAAACTGTGACCCCAAGGAAACAAATAGGTACAAAATCCATTGCCAAGAAGGTGGGAGTCCTCTCCCCCATGAAAATGGCTCACAGTTCAAAAAAGCAAGCAGAGTTCAGATCCCCTCCTATTTTATCCCATGGGAGAGACGCTCTAAAAATCAGAACTCCTTCCCTAGAGAGGACTTAAGAATGTGCCGTGGAACTCTCCCACAAGGCATAAAACTATATATTCTCTACCTACAATTCTGAAGTTCCAGTACTTCCCTCCACTCTAACGCAGAGGTCTGGAAGCCTGTTCCCCATGGGGTCCAGATTCTTGGGCATTTTCTCAAGAGGTGTGGACAGGGCATGGGCTTTTGTAGGTATATGCTGATTCCGTGGTAGGGGAGTAAGGAGAAGCCAGTGAACTGAGGAAACCATACAGGAAAGGGAGTGGTGGTACCCTGCAGCACAAAGCATCAGCATCATCTGGGAACAATAGAGCTCACATCCCTGGGGATATTTTGGAGAGACATTCCCTGCCTCTCTGGGCAATCAGAGGAAGCCAGCATCTTCTTTGAAAGCCACTGGTGAAACAGATCTGGTATGGTAACACAGGCCCCACGAATAAAGGGTATGCCTGAGGTGGTACCTGCCTGGGCTAGGTGAGGTGGGTCCAGAGACTAAAATATGCATGCACAGAGAAAGCATACTCTCAGGGTGAGGCTGAACCAGAAGGACTACTTTAGTAAGCTTAAGAAGCACCCAGCCCTCAGGGGATCATAGCAGAGACAAAGGCAGGTGGGCATAGGCTAGAATTGAGAGCTGAGTGTGAGCTCTAACCACACCCGCCTGAATACAGACTGCAGCTGAGACAGACATGCCTGCTCTGGGCAATGGCACAGACTGGGACTGAGTCATACTTTCTGTGAACTCAAACAGCGTCTTGTCAGCAAGAGAATATAGCCAGGACAGAAACAAATTCTGTGAAATTGTTCTGTTCTGCTAGCAACATCAATCAGGGGAGGGGCTAGAAGTGAGTAAACTGCCCCAGCCTTCTTCATTAAGCACCTGAGGTTGTCAGACCTCAGCTCCCCCCATTGGATAATGGCAGAGAGTGGCAGCCTGGCCAAGGAGACAAAGATCTCCCTGTGGCTCAGGCAAGCGCAAACCCCTGGATGATCTTTTCATTGAAGGGACCTGGATCTCAGCCCTGCAGTGTTACCAGTGCCTGGGTGTGAAAGAGGTGCAAGGTGGGGAAGGAGGCATCAACGTTCCCAGATGAATTCATTTGCTGTGTGGATCCTTCTGACCTCACAGAGCACCAGAGCGAGTCATATTTGAATTGTGAGAGACCCCTGCTATCTAGTTGCTGGAGACCTTTTGAACTCTCCCACCTGAGACTGGTACTGACTGGGACAATTGATTTGGACCACTTAAACTGGGCCAATCACCTGAGGACTATCCAAAGTGGTACCTTGGGTGTGTGGTTGTGGGAAGGTTTGATTTTCCTTCTCCAGTTGTTGCCCGTGGGAGGTGGGTGAAGTAATTGCTGGTATTTCTCCACAGCTGTGACTTCAAACCAGAGTAACAGATGCACAAGGGTAAAATAGAGACCAGCTGAAAACAAGACAGAGCCACTTAGCCCCACGACCCCAAGCAGGCCCCCAATCTCTCAGGACATAGCACTGTATGGGTCCTTTGCAAAGACCTAGGGGAAAAGGTACAGAAACCAGTCCCAGCTCTTAGGCAAAAGGCTGGTTAATCACTACTCCAGGAGCCCCCAACCCAACTCACCTTATCTGCTCATATAGTCAAATGATGTAAAATAATCATTGTGTGGGTTCGGGGGAAAAACTCTAGTAACATGAATAACCAGAGTAGATGAACTCTCCCAAGGAACAACATGGTAGACACAACTGAAGATCACATTCATAACATTCATAAACAAATGGCTGAGATGTCAGAAATCGAATTCAGAATTTGGATTGCAAATAAGATTAATAGAATGGAGGTAAAGGTGGAATTAGAAAATCAAGGAGCATTTTAAAAGTTGTCTCAAGAATTCAATTAATTCAAAGACAAAATCATCAAAGATTTGACACAAGGAGACAAAAATTTGCAGCCCTCAAAGATCTGAGAAATGCAGTAGAATACCTTAGTAATGGAATGGAGCAAGCAGAAAGAAGGATTTCTAATATTAAAGACGAAGCTATTGAATGCTCCCAAACACTCAAGGAGGAAGAGAAGGGAAAGCAAAAATGGATCATTCTCTCAGAGACTCTGGGATAATTCGAAGTAAACTAATATTCATCTTATAGGAATTCCTGAAGGTGATGAGGTGGCTTCGAAAGACACCAATGCTCTTCTTCATGAGATAATGAGGGAGAACTTCTGAGACATACCAAGAGGTTCTGAAATTCAGATAGCAGGCAGTTTAAGAACCCCAGCACGAGTCAACCCTAATAAGACACTGCCTAGGCACATTATAATTAACTTTGCCAAAGTTAAAATGAAAGAGAAAATTCTTCAAGCAGTCAGACATAAGAAAACCATAAACTACAAGGGGAAGAACATTAGAATGACTGCAGATCTCTCTGCCGAAACCTTTCAAGCTAGAAAAGGAGGATCATAGACTTTTAATCTTCTAAAACAAAATAACTTTCAACTCAGGATCCTTTATCCAGCTAAACTGAGTTTCATTTATGATAGAGAAATTAAATATTTTAATGACATTCACATGTTGAAGAAACTTGCTATAACTAAACGAGCTCTCCAGCATTTCTGTAGACCTATACTCTATAACAACCAGAGTAATCCCTCATCAGAAAAGTAAACTCACTCATAAACTTTTGATAAAATTCCAACTTCCGCAGTGGTGAAAGGATTAAAAATATCCACTGAATTTTCAAAAACCTCAATACCCCAAATTCTACCAGGCTTATCAATATTTACAATTAATGTGAATGTCTTAAATTGCCTTCTCAAGAGGCACAGGTTGGCTGACCGGATACAAAAACTCAGGCCAGACATCTGCTTCATACAAGAATCTCATCTTATCTTAGAAGACAAATATAGTCTCAGCATGAAGGGATGGTTATCTGTATTTCAGGCAAATGGAAATCAGAAAAAAACAGGTGTTGCAATAGGCTTTAAACCAACAAAAGTAAGGAAAGATAAGGATGGTCACTTCATATCTGTTAAGGGTAAAATTCAACATGATGATATTTCAATTATTAACATTTATGTACGCAACCAGAATTCACCTCAATTTATAAGAGAGACTCTAACAGACATGAGCAACTTGGTTTCCTCAAGCACCATAATAGTCAGGGGTTTTAACATTCCTTTGGCAGTGTTGGATAGATCCTCCAAAAAGAAGGTAAGCGAAGAAACTTTAGACTTAAATTTAACCAATCAACAATGGGATTTAACAGACATCTATAGAACATTTCATCCTGACAAAGCTGAATACACATTCTTCTCATTAGCCCATGGAACATACTCCAAAATTGATCACATCTTAGGTCACACATCTAACCTCAGCAATTTTAAAAGAATAGAAATTATTCCTTGCATCTTCTCGGACCATCATGGAGCAAAAGTTGAACTCATTAACAACAGGAATCTGCATACTCATGCAAAAGCATAAAAGTTAAATAGCCTTATGCTCAAAGATAGCTAGGTCATAGATGAGATTAAGAAAGAAATTACCAAATTTTTGAGCAACAAGACAATGAAAGACAAAAAAATATCAGAATCTCTGGGATACCACAAAGGCAGTCTTAAGAGGGAAATTTATAGCTCTGCAAGCCTTCCTCAAGAGAACAGAAAGAGAGGAAGTTAAAAACTTAATGGGACATCTCAAGCAACTGGGAAAGGAAGAACATTCCAACCCCAAACCCAGTAGAAGAAAAGAAATAACAAAAATTAGAGCAGAATTAAATGAAATTAAAAACAAAAGGATTACACAACAGATCAATAAATATAAAAGTTGTTTTTTTGAAAAGGTAAAAAAAATAGATAAACCTTTGGCTAACCTAATCAGGAAAAAAAGACTAAAATCTCTAATTTCGTCAGTCAGAAATGGTAAATACGAAATAACAACAGACTCCTCAGAAATTAAAAAAATCCTTAGTGAATATTACAAGAAACTCTATTCTCAGAAATATGAAAATCTGAAGGAAATAGGCAAATACTAGTAAGCACGCCACCTTCCTAGACTTAGCCAGAATGAAGTGGAAATGTTGGACAGGATTATATCAAGTTCTGAAATAGCATCAACTATACAAAATCTCCCTAAAAAGAAAAGTCCAGGACCAGATGGCTTCACATCAGAATTCTACCAAACCTTTAAAAAAGAACTGGCACCTATATTACTCAAAATTTTTCAAAATACAGAAAAAGAAGAAATACTACCCAACACATTCTGTGAAGCAAACATCACCTTGATCCCCAAACCAGGAAAAGACCCAACAAGAAAAGAAAATTATAGACCAATATCACTAATGAATATTGATGCAAAAATATTCAATAAGATCCTAGCAAACACAATCTAGCAACACATCACACAAATTATATACTATGACCAAGTGGGTTTAATCCCAGGGTCTCAAGGCTGGTTCAATATGTGTAAATCTATAAATATAATTCAGCACATAAACAAATTAAAAAACAAAGATTACATGATTCTCTCAATTGATGCAGAAAAAGCTTTTGATAATATATAGCATCCTTTCATGATCATAACACCTAAGAAAATGGGTACAGAAGGGACATTTCTTAAACTGATAGAGGCCATCTATAGCAAACTCATAGACAATATCGTATTGAATGAAGTTGAATTGAAATCATTTCCACTCAGATCAGAAATCAGACAAGGCTGCCCATTGTCTCAATTGCTTTTTAACATTGTAATGAAAGTCTTATTCATCACAATTAGGCAAGAAAAGGTGATCAAGGGTATCCACATAAGGTCAGAAGAGATCAAACTTTCACTCTTCGCAGACGATATGATTGTATATCTGGAAAACACCAGGGATTCTACTTCAAAACTCCGAGAAGTGATCAAGGAATACAACAGGGTCTCAGGTTATAAAATCAACACTCCTAAAGCTGAAGCCTTTATATATACCAACAATAGTCAAACTGAGAAAACAGTCAAGGACTTTATTCCATTCATAGTAGTGCCAAAAAAGATGAGATATTTGGGAGTTTACCTAACAAAAGACGTGAAAGATCTGTATAAAGAGAACTATGAAACTCTAAGAAAAAAAAATAGCTGAAGATGTTAACAAATGGAAAAACATACCATGCTCATGGGTGGGAAGAATAAGCATTGTTAAAATGTCCATACTACCCAAAGCAATATACAATTTTAATGCAATCCCTATTAAAGCTCCACTGTCATACTTTAAAGATCTCGAAAAAAACAAAACTTCATTTCATATGAATAAAACAACTCAAATAGCAAAGAGAGTAATAAAAACCTCTTCTGCTTTTATTACTCAGAAATAAAAACAAAGCAGGAGGAATCACAATTCCAGACCTCAGACTATAACATAAACAATAGTGATCAAAAAAGCATGACACTGGCACAAAAACAGAGAGATAGACATATGGAACCAAATAGAGAACCAAGAGATGAACCCAGGTACTTACCATAATTGACCTTTGACAATCCAATTAAAAACATTCACTGGGTAAAAGATTCCCCCATTTAACAAATGGTGCTGGGTGAACTGGCTGGCAACTGTAGAAGACTGAAACTAGACCCACACCTTTCACTTTTAACTAAGATAGACTCACACTGGATTAAAGATTTAAACTTAAGACATGAAACTATAAAAATACTAGAAGAAAGTGCATGGAAAACACTTGAAGATATTGGCCTGGGTGAGTGTTTAATGAGGAGGATGCCCAAGGCAATTGAAGCAACACCAAAAATACACTATTGGGACCTGATCAAACTAAAAAGCTTCTGCACAGACAAGAACACTATAAGTAAAGCAAGCAGACAGCCTTCAGAATTGGAGAAGTTATTTAAAGACTATCTCTCTGACAAAGGTTTAATAACCAGAATCCACAGAGAACTCAAATGTATTAGCAAGAAAAGAACAAGTGATTCCATCTCAGGCTTGGCAAGGGACTCGAACATAACTTCTTTAAAGAAGACAGGTGCACCACCTACAGACATATGAAAAAATGCTCATTGTCCTTAATCATCAGAGAAATGCTAATCAAAACTATGTTGAGATAATATCTAACTCCAGTAAGATTAGCCCACATCACAAAAGCCCCAAACCAGAGATGTTGGCATGAATGCAGAGAAAAGGGAACACTTCTACACTGCTGGTTGGAATGCAAACTAGTATGTTCCTTTTGAAAAGATCTTTGGAGAACACTTTGGGATCTAAAAATAGACCTACCATAGATCATGCAATTCCTCTACTAGGTATATATCCAGAAGACCAAAAATTACGTTATCACAAAGGTTATCTGTACCAGAATATTTATTGCAACCCAATTCATAATTTCTGTCATAGAAGAAGGCCAAATGTCCATTACCTACGAATGGATCAATAAATTGTGGTATAAGTACACCATGGAATATTATGCAGCCTTAAAGAAAGATGGAGACTTTACCTCTTTCATGTTTACATGGATGGAGCTGGATCATATTCTTCTTAGTAAAGTATCTCAAGAATGGAAGAAAAAGTACCCAATGTACTCAGCCCTACTATGAAATCAATTTATGGCTTTCTTATGAAAGCTACAACCCAATTTTACCCCAAGAATATGAGGAAAGAGGAGACGGAGGGGTGGGGAGGGGGGAGGATGGGTGGAGTGATGGTAACTGGTGGGACCACACCTACAGTGCATCTTAAGGATGCATGTGAAATTTACTAAATGTAGAATATAAATGTCTTAACACAATAACTAAGAAAGTACTTTGAAGATATGTTAAACAGTTTGATGAAAATATTTCAAATTGTGTATAAAACCAGCACATTGTACCCCATAGTTGCATTAATGTACACAGCTATGAGTTAATAAAAAAATTATTATCATATTTAACAGATCTGGAAAAAGAAATAACCATATGCTTCTTTTGGAATTTATCTTTAATACAACCATTTCTATTACTGATTCTCCTGTTTTTTCAGGTATATTAATCAGATTATTTTTCAATCAAGCAAATTGGATTATTGTAGTATAATGGGTCAAATAACTGTTCTGAGAATTTCCTTTTTAAATTATAAGCTAGAACCAGTTAAAATGGCATTCTTTTATGAATGTCATTTTAACTGACTCCTACATCTGTCAGTATGGACTCAAGCTGGCCATTTAATCTAAGACCACCACCAGGAGGGAGGGATAATTCAAGATATAGAAAATTTAAAGTCGGGCGGCGCCTGTGGCTCAAGGAGTAGGGCGCCGGTCCCATATGCTGGAGGTGGCGGGTTCAAACCCAGCCCCGGCCAAAAAAAAAAAAAGAAAATTTAAAGTCAAAAATAATTTCAGTAAAAAACATCCCCTTTTAAAAATGTACACTACCTGAGATACATATGAAGAAATATAAACAAATTAGTGAAATTTAATGGTTATTTATTCAATTTGAAGATTACTATAGTCTCCTGAAGTGGTTCAACCTAGAGTCCTCCAGGGGACTTTAAACCAACTTAGGCTACATTTTCCGTTTTTCATTAATTAAATATCTTTATTTCTGTACTGTAATAAAAAGGGACAGAATTTTTATTGAGATATAAAAAATTCATAGAGTTAGGATTCAAATAAATGGATGAGATTAGAATTTAGATTCTGGAAGACCCCTAGAGACAGAATCACTATATCAAAATCCTTGAAACACCTGCTATGATTGAAAATTGGTTTCCTAGGACAGGCTTGGTGGCTGATGCCTGTAATCCCTGCACTTTGGAGGCCAAAAAGGGTGGATTGCCTGAGCTCAGGGGTTCAAGATCAGCCTGAGCCAAAGTGAATCCTCATCTCTGAAAATATCCAGGTATTGTGGCAGGCACCTATAGTCCCAGCTATTTGGGAGTCTGAGGCAAGAGAATGGCTTAAGCCCAAGAATTTGTGGCTGCTGTGAGCTGTGATGCCACAGCACTCTACCAAGGGCAACAAAGTTAGACTCTGTCTTAAAAAAAAAAAAGGAAAAAAGAAAAGAAAAAAAAAAAAAACAGAAAGAAACCAAAAGAAACAAGGGAAGAAAATTGGTTTCTTCACATTGGAGTTGTGCCTCACAAGTGAAGAATTTAAGAAGTTGGCCAGAATAGCTTATAACAAAGTTTGAAAGAATAAAATATCTGAGTGCATTCATGTCTGTCTTCCTATAAATAAGCATCAATCTCTAATTACAAGTGTCAAGCTGTTCTATCAAATAAAAGAGATAAGGGAAAATCCCAAGTTAGTTGTTAACTAGGATTTATTCTGTGAAAATTTCTAAAATGTTCATGTCATGCATAGATCTCATGGAGAACTTAGTTTCTAAAGCAGAGACCTAATCCTCCCAGAGATGAATAGAAACAAAGTAATCAACTATTATTGAAGAGGAGGCAGTTGCACAGGAAGGTGCCCATGAAAGTGTTTGGACCTCATTGCAACCACTGCAATCCTTATCTTCTTCATTGCATTTATTATTATTTCTCAAATATTTTTTTGACTCTTAGGAATAATAGTACTCTCAGTTAAAAGAACAAAATCCAAAACTTTGATCCTCATTTGCACATTTAAATATAAACCAAATACTGCTTAAGAATGCAAATATCAAATACAAAAATGCAGTGCTACTAGAGTCAGTTCAGCAGAATCTGAGTAAGTAAAACTTTGCTTGAAGTCATATACCACACCTCTTTTCACTTTTTAACACAAAACAATAAATTAGAGAGAAATTTGCAGTCTCTGCTCCTGGGCTTTAATGTCTGGGAAATTTTTTTAACTGATTGCTGGTTCCTCTTCTAATTCTAACTCTGAATGGTCATTGCTTCTTTATTATTATTACTTTTGTTTGTTTATTAAATCATAACTGTGTACATTAATGCAATTATGGCATACAATGTGCTGGTTTTATATACAACTTGAAATACTTTTATCAAACCAGTTAACATAGACTTCACCGCATTTTCTTAGTTATTGTGTTAAGACATTTATATTCTACACTTAGTAGATTTAACATGTACCCTTGTAAAATGCATCATAGGCGTGGTCCCACCAATTACCTTCCCTCTAGCCATCCTCCTCCCTCCCTTCCCCCTCCTCTTTCCCCTTAACCTTGGGCTGTATTTGGGTTAAAGGTTTCCTATGACAGTGTGGGTGCTTATAAATTGGTTTCATGGTACGGCTGAGTGCATTGGATACTTTTTCTTTCATTATTGAGATACTTTGCTAAGAAGAATATGTTCCACCTCCATCCATGTAATCATAAAAGAGGTAATATATCCATCATTTTTTAAGGCTGCATAATATTCCATGGTGTACATATACCACAATTTATTAATCCATTCATGGGTTGATGAGCACTTGGGCTTCTTCCATGACTTAGCAATTATGAATTGGGCTGCAATAATAATTGTGGTAAATTCTGGTACAACTATCTTTGTTATAAAGATATTTTTGGTCTTCTGGATATATACCTAGTAGAGGAATTGCAGGATCGAATGGCAGGTCTATTTTTAGATCTCTAAGTGTTCTCCAAACATCTTTCCAAAAGGAATGTATTAGTTTGCATTCTCACCAGCAGTGTAGAAGTGTTCCCTTTTCTCTGCATTCATGCCAACATCTCTGGTTTTGGGCTTTTGTGATGTGGGCTGATCTTACTGGAGTTAGATGATCTCTCAAAGTAGTTTTGATTTGCATTTCTCTGATGATTAAGAATGATGATCACACCTGTGGTGCATATTACAGGGGTATTTGCGAAACTTGGTAAATGTAGAATGTAAATGTTTTGGCACAGTAACTGAGATAACGCCGGAAAGGCTATGTTAACCACTGTGATAAAAATATGTCAAATGGTTTATGAAGTGAGTGTATGATGCCCCATGATCATATCATTGTATACAGTTATGATTTAATAAAAAAATTAAAAAAAAAAGAATGATGAGCATTTTTTCATATGTCTGTAGGCAGTGCACCTGTCTTCTTTAAAGAAGTTTATGTTCAAGCCCCTTGCCCAGCCTGAGATGGAATCACTTGTTCTTTTCTTGCTAATATGTTTGAGTTCTCTGTGCATTCTGATTATTAAACCTTTGTCAGAGATATAACCTGCAAATATCTTCTCCCTTTCTGAGGGCTGTCTGCTTGCTTTACATACTGTGTTCTTGGCTGTGCAAAAGCTTTTTAGTTTGATCAGATCCCAGTAATTTATATTTGATATTGTTTCAATTACCTGTTGTTGTTCTGTTGGGTTGTTCTGTTGGGTTGTTCTGTTGTGTTGTTCCAATGACGATCTCAGACAATCTCAGGTGCCAGATACCACTATTTTGATAGCTTTGGGCACTTTCTATGGACTAAATTCTCCCTCCCCTTTCTGACTTTCTACTCCCATGCATTTCAATCCACATGTTTTGATAACATCTGAAATAGAAATGTTTAATCATATTTTGTAATTTCAAATGACCTTGGTAACTAGTTTAAAGGAGAAGAAAAAGCTATGAAGGAAACTCACTGAATTCTTAAAATGATGACCTAAAGCAGTGAAATCTCTTCTTGGCCTGTAGTTTTCTGCTTTGCTAATGGTATGAGGCCCCTGTTAGAAACTCACACTCAAAATTTTCACTATTTTTTGCCTTTACCTTACCCCCTTTTAACAGTTATAACATGCAGCATATATTTTTGAAAAATAAATCAGCAATCATTTGGAAACACATGGTTTCTTTAAATGCCTCTAGAATAAGCTAATTTACTCCATTACTGATGCCACCTACAGTGTACAGCCCTCATTCCTTCCTTCCTAAATGTGGCAACAGCCTCCTCTCTAGCTCTCTGTCTTTGTTTCTTTTTCCACCTTTTTCACACGTCTCAGTCTGACTAGTGCAATGATGCCAAAGTTATCTTTTAAAATTACTACTCCCAATTCCACTATTCTGGTAAAAAAAAAAAAAAAAAAAGCAAACTCCAATGGGCCTTCATTCCATTCCATTCACTATATAAATACCTTCTTGACAAGACCTCCTATGAAATTATTTCTTCTTGATTTTTAAACCTCGTTTTTCACTCCTATACTATATAGTTTAGTCGACATGAAGGATTTACCATGACTGATGCAATTTTATATTCTACAAATACAGGGTTTTTGCCGGTAATGTTTATTTCACGTGTTATGTGCTCCCAAAGTCTGTTTTTTTTTTTTAAGTTTTTTCACAGACTTTTAATAATGTTTCATATTATACCTTGCTACTTTTGTTGCACCCAGGAAGAACTAAGTTGCAATGTATTTTTTCTGTATTTCTTGTGACATATATTCTTTTAAAAAGAAAATTTCCTATTAATAACAATGCATAAGATTTATGTTTAGTGGGAGAAGAGAAGAATAACAAGGAGGAGAAAAACAAGGAACAGAAAGAGGATGAATAAGAAGCAGCAGAAGCACAAGTTCAGAGAAGAAAATAAAGCACCTGTAATGGCAGCATCCAGGTTCTGTGCCAATGCTTACAGAAGCAGATAAAGTGTCTTCTTTGCATTGAAAAGAAATAGGGAAGAAAATAATTATGATTTCTGTTAAATGAGCCTCTAGCTACGAACTCAGCAAGGCTTTGTTTTCTCTTGACCCTTGTTGTGTCACCCCAGCCTAAACAATTTTAGTGAAGGATAATTACTGTTATGAGAAAGATAACTATACTCAACGTGGCTTACAAATCAGTGCCAGGACACATTTGTTTTCCTCAAATACATAATATTTTTCAAAGGCAGTTTTTTTTTTTTTTATTAAATCATAGCTGTGTACAATAATGCAATAATGAGGTACAATGTACTGGTTCCATATACAGTCTGAAATATTTTCACTGAACTGGTTAACATAGTTTTCATGGCATTTCCTTAATTACTGTGTTCAAACCCTTATACTCTACACTTAGTAAACTTCACCTGTACCCTTCCAAGATGCACCCTAGGTGTGGACCCACCAATAACCCTCCCTTCATCCTACCTCTCCCTCCTTTTCCCTCCCTTGCCCCTTTCCCCATATTCTTGTACTGAGATTGGGTTGTAGCCTTTGTATGAAAGCTATAAATTAGTTTCATATTAGGGCTAAATACATTGGGTACATTTTCTTCCATTCTTTGGATACCTTGCTAAGAAGAATATTTTCCATCTCTATCCATATAAACATGAAGGAGGTATAGTCTCCGTCTTTCTTTATGGCTGCATAATATTCCATTAATCCATTCATGAGTCCATGGGCACTTGGGTTTTTTCCATGACTTAGCAATTATGAATTGGGCTGCAATAAACATTCTGGTACAGTGCGATTTTTGTTATAGTGCAATTTTTGGTCTTCTAGATATATACCTAGTAGAGGAATTATAGGATCGAATGGCAGGTTTAGTTTTAGATCTCTAAGTTTTCTCCAAACATCTTTCCAAAAGGAATGTATTAGTTTGCATTCTCACCAGAAGTGCAGAAGTGTTCCCTTTTCTCCACATCAATGCCAACATCTCTGGTTTTGGGATTTTGGGATGTGGGCTAATTTTACTGGAGTTAGATGATATGTCAGAGTAGTTTTGATTTGTATTTCTCTGATGATTAAGGATGATGAGCATTTTTTCATATATCTGTAGGCCGTGCGCCTGTCTTCTTCAGAGAAGTTTCTCTTCAAGTCCCTTGCTCAGCCTGCAATGGGATCGCTTATTCTTTTCTTGCTAATATGTTTGAGTTCACTGTGGATTCTGGTTATTAAACCTTTGTCAGAGACATATCCTGCAAATATCTTCTCCCATCCTGAGGGATGTGTGCTTGCTCTACTTACTGTGTTCTTGGGTTTCATCAGGTCCCAGTAGTGTATTTTTGATGTAGCTTCAATTGCCCTGGGGGTCCTCCTCAAAAAATATTCACCCAAGCTGATTTCTTCAAGAGTTTTCCCTGTGCTTTCTTCTAGTATTTTTATAGTTTCATGTCTTAAGTTTAAACTTTTAATCCAGTGTGAGTCTATCTTGGTTAAAAGTGGAAGGTGTGGGTCTAGTTTCAGTCTTCCACAGGTCACCAGCCAGTTCACCCAGCACCATATATTAAATAAGGAATCTTTTCCCCACTGAATGTTTTAATTGGCTTGTCAAAGATCAAATAACGGTTAAGTAGCTGGGTTCATTTCTTGGTTCTCTATTCATTACACCTACCTCTCTGTTTTTGTGCCAGTACCATGCTGTTTTGATCACTATTGATTTATAGTATAAATTAAAAAATAAAGACCAGATGATTCTCTCATTGATGCAGAAAAAGCTTTTGATAATATCCAGCATCCCTTCACGATCAGAACACTCAAGAAAATGGGTATACAAGGGACATTTCTCAAACTAATAGAGACCATCTACAACAAACCTACAGCCAATATTGTATTGAATGGAATTAAATCGAAACCATTTCCACTCAGATCAGGAACCAGATTTTTTTTTTTTTATTGTTACGTGTGGATGGATTTTTTTTTGTTTGTTTTTCATCTCCAACTTCACCTACATTCCAAAGTTATCTTCCTTCCTTTCTTTCTTTGTTATTTCTCTCTCTCTCTCTCTTTTTTTTTTTTTTTTTTGAGACAGAGTCACAGCAACCTCAAACTCTTGGGCTTGAGCAATCCTCTTGCCTCAGCCTCCCATGTATCTGGGACTATAGGTATCTGCCACTCCACCCAGCTAGTTTTTCTGTCTTTAGTAGAAAAGGAGTCTTGCTCTTGTTCAGGCTGGTCTTAAAATTCTGATCTTAAGCAATCTACCTTGGCCTCCCAGAGTGCTAGGATTACAGGCCGCAAAGTTCTTTTCTACATCCCCCCAAAAATATCACTTTCATCATCATAAATTAGGTCTGCCTGTTATATGCTTTTACCCCATTATGTACTCTTCTTTATAGGATTTATCTCAAAGAATGTGTGATTTCTTTATTAGTTAATATAATGTTTTCCATAGCATGTAAGCTTTGTTGCAACATTATTTATAATTAGAGCAAAACATTCAAAATGTTCTTCAAAGGGACATTTTATTTAATTTTACATCACCTATGCATAAGATGGACACATGGAACATTCATCATAATCTTTGTTAATTATTAAGCAATCAAGTGAAGATATATATATTTTTAAGCCCAATGCAAACAGTAGCCTAAATGAATGTTTTTGAAACTTTATACTACTTATAGTCTTATTTTAAAGATAATCTTCAAAGATATCTCTAAAATAGGTTTTGGAAAAGCAGCAGTAGTATAATAAATATATCTTCCCAAAGGAAGTTCTCTGAAAGCTTACCGTTGTTTTAAGTTTGTCATGCCTATTTAAAAATATTATTGATATCTGATAACAGTGTATGAAAAGTTATAATTTTATTTTTCTATTCTGCCTAATTTTAATTTTCATCATACTGACAACCTGAAGTGAAACTTATTTATGCTCTTTGGGATACTTTAATTTCCTGAAGATGCTTTCCTAAGGAAAAACCCTCATTTGCACAAGACTGCATAAAACTAGAAATCCAAACCACTGTTACATGATAACAAAAAGAGATGCCACATGTAGGTTAAACCGCTTCAGAATTACATGAGGAGACAGGTGTTGTCAAGCTATGTCACCTTCAATTCACAAGACCTTATACATTTTTCTAGACTTGTCTGCCTGAGACCTAAGTAGGAACCAAATTATAACATTAAAATTCAGTCAGAAGCTCAAGCTATAATTTCACTCTGTGTTTAACTCAATTCCTGGGTAAAACTTTTGGGTGCCATTTTTGCATAATTTGCAAATGTTCCTTCTTGCTCTCAGAATTGCATTTTTCTATCTTCTGCTCCCAAATCACTACTAACAACTGAAGAGACAAGAAAAAAAATGAGAAAGCATGCTTATTTGAAAACTTAATTTTTATAATTTACAGCACCAGGTAATAATATTCCGCAATTGTTTGCACTTTCCATTAGTTTTCATAATTGTGATAACCAATAACAATAGGCAAAGTGTGTTGATAAAGTAAATATAGACCACATGATATGCACAGAAACTGCTTGAGAGAGAAACAGAGAGAAAGAAGAGAGATATTATCTACACTTTCTGAATACCCATCATAATAATTCTTGCTCATTTCAGAGAAACCTAGATGATTACAAGAAGACCAAATTGGATGAATTGTTGCCGGCCATCGCTGGCCAACAACTCATTGATGCCTTCCACAGCTGGTACTGCTATTTCTCCATTGAGAATGGTATGAACCACTTATCCTCTTATAGGTAGCCTGTCCATTGGATTGAGGAACAGAATGATAAACTAATGTTGCCCGTGGCACAGAGCCACATCTTCCTAAGCAGCATTCAAACAGCCTCTTTAGTTGAACACAACTATTATAATGCTGAAAATTAATGATGTAAGAAAGAACCTCAGAAAACACTAATATTAAAGCTGTGGAAGGATGGTCTTATAGGCAGTGGTCTGAGTGGATGTGTACCTGTGCACAAGCACATGTTTGTGGAGCTGTTGTGTATGTCTGTAACAGAAATAAACAGAGCCCAGAATAACAGGCAGGGAGTTTTTTAAGGCTGAGACTTAAGACCTCCAGGTTTTCATGTCAAGCTCTGTATTGATACATAGGAGGTTTTTGAAATAAAATATGATGGAAATGATAGACCACACATAATTTACGAGACAACAGAAACATTATTGGGTCTGTAATTTACCACAGATAATCGTGACTTAAGATAGCATGGTTTTGTTATTCATAATGAACACTTTACAAGCCAAGAGATGAATACTTTGAATCTGTAAATTGGGATTTTTATATGATATTTGAATTTCTTTAAAATTAGGCTCTAATAAAAGCAGTATAAAATGAACATAACACTTCAAGAATAGTTACGAAGAGTTATTTTAACTTTAAGCTGTCGGCATTTCAGTGATGATTTCCTTGTTAAGCAGTTCCTTACTTGAAATACTAATTTTAAGTAAAGCTGTTATCTCTGAGAACCTCACAATAAATATAAACAGGGTACTGACCCTCAAGACTGCTTTTCAAAAATCAATCAGTAGGTGAAGTCCCACCGATTACCCTCCCTCCGCCTGTCCAGCCCCTCACCTCCCCTCGCCCTCCTCTTCTCTCTTTTCTGGGCTATACTTATGTTTTATCTTTCAGATGAAACTGTGGGTGATTATATATTGACTTAATGATAGTACTGAGTACATTGGGTATCTTTTTTCTTTTTTTTTTTTTTTTTGTGTGGTTTTTGGCTGGGGCTGGGTTTGAACCTACCACCTCCAGCATATGGGACCAGTGCCCTACTCCTTGAGCCACAGGCACCACCCTGGGTATCTTTTTTCTATTCTTGATATACTTTACTAAAAAAAAATATGATCCCAAACCAGTTTGATATAAAAATTATAGATTGTATGAAAAAAATCAGCATATTGTACCCCATAAATGCAGTTTTGATCTAATAAAAAAAATCTGCCAAATGTTCTTTCTTTCTCTTCTCTGCTGAGTGAGCTATTCTTGCTTTGAACAATTTGCACATCACCTATCTTAATCTTCTATGCTCAAAAAAATGGTAATAATTTTCTGATTTCAGCTCTGTTGAAGAGGTATACTTAATGTGTCAGGTGTAAGTAAATTGATGAACATTAACAACTCTGGTTTATAATTATTGGAAAATGATCATAGAATCATTGAATTTTAGAGTTGGAAAATGATCCACAGTGATCAGTTTCATTAGGGAAACAATTTATGCAAACAAAACTTAGGCAGAAACACAATGAGTGAGAAGATGGGAATTTGAGTAGCATGCATGCATTTGATGTTTAGATTAATAAAACCAACCACCGGAGATTGAATGCTGTGTGAGGAATATTGGACTGTGGTAACAAACAATTTCACAATGTCAGTCTCTCATCTACAATGCCTGCTGAAGCTTCAAGGAATCTCATAAGCAACTGTCTTCCATGTATTGACACATTGGTTGTGCTACTTTGAACTCTGGTTTTGTTATATCAACCTAAGGCCAACTCCATGTTCACTACAGCAAATAAAGAGAAATTCAAGAATAATACTAGCAACAAAATCCCTCAGTGTATAAGTGATAAATCACTTTTGCTTCCAATCCATTAACTGGAAGGAAAAACAAAACAAAACTGGATGTATGTGGACTATAAAAGTCTCTGCCACAGAAAATGCTAGAATTGGTATTACTAGTTAGTCAAAGTTCAAGTTCAGACAACTTTTGTAGATACTAAAGAATTATTCTTCAAAGATAGTCTTAAATATTGTGGCATAAACATTTTAATATATGGGATAATATTCTTGTCTTAAAATTCTGGATATGTGTCTGTATGTCTTATTCCTCATGATAGGTTTCAGTTTTATTAATTTAAAAACATTTTCCTTGACCTGTAATGACATTACATTAATTCAATAATTTAAAAGGAGTTTTTTTCTTTTTTTATTAATATTAAATCATAGCTGTGTACATTGATGTGATCATGGGGCACCATACACTGGTTTTATAAACAGTCTGACACATTTTCATCACACTGGTTAACATAGCCTTCCTGGCATTTTCTTAGTTATTGTATTAAGACAATTATATTCTACATTTACTAAGTTTCACATGTACCCTTGTAAGATGCACCGCAGGTGTAATCCCACCAATCACCCTCCCTCTGCCCATCCTCCCCCCTCTGTCCACTCCCTTTCCCCCTTCCCCATATTCTTAGGTTATAACTGGGTTATAGCTTTCATATGAAAGCCATAAATTAGTTTCATAGTAGGGCTGAGTAATCATTATAATCTGTCTTTTTTTTTTCTTTTGTTTTCAATTTTATTTAGTTCTGCTCCTATTTTGGTTATTTCTTTTCTTCTACTGGGTTTGGGGTTTGAATGTTCTTCCTTTTCCAGTTGCTTGAGATGTCCCATTCAGTTGTTAACTTCCTCTCTTTCTGTTCTCCTGAGGAAGGCTTGCAGTGCTATAAATGTCCCTCTTAGAACTGCCTTTGCAGTGTCCCAGAGTTTCTGATAGTTTGTGCCTTCATTGTCATTTTGTTCCAAAAATTTGGCAATTTCCTTCTTGATCTCATCTCTGACCCAGCTATCATTCAGCATAAGGTTATTTAACTTCCATGGTTTTGTATGAGTATGCAGATTCCTGTTGTTACTCAGCTCAAGTTTTATTCCATGATGGTCCGAGAAGATGCATGGAATAATTTCTATTCCTTTAAATTTACTGAGGTTAGACTTGTGACCTAAGA
Organism: Nycticebus coucang; assembly: GCF_027406575.1. Lineage (NCBI taxonomy): Eukaryota > Metazoa > Chordata > Mammalia > Primates > Lorisidae > Nycticebus > Nycticebus coucang. The sequence goes on from NC_069798.1 coordinate 38,581,585, forward strand.
TGTGAACGATTTTGGAGTAAGTTTCGTGGGCTGATGAGAAGTTTGTGTATTCAGTTTTGTTGGGATGAAATGTTCTGTAGATGTCTGCTAAATCCAAATGATGGATGGTTAGATTTAAATTTAGAATTTCTTTACTCAGCTTTTTGTTGGAGGATCGATCCATTGCTGCCAAAGGAGTGTTAAAATCTCTGACTATTATGGAGTTGGAGGAAATCAAGTTGCTCATGTCTGTTAGAGTTTCTCTTATAAATTGAGGTGCATTCTGGTTGGGTGCATAGATATTAATAATTGAGATCTCATCATATTGAGTATTACCCTTAACAAATACGAAGTGACCATTCTTGTCCTTCCTTACTTTTGTTGCTTTAAAGCCTATTGTACCTGCAAATAAAATTGCAATGCCTGCTTTTTTCTGATTACCATTTGCCTGAAATATGGATGACCATCCTTTCACCCTGAGTCTGTATTTGTCTTTTAAGTTGAGATGTGACTCTTGTATGCAACAAATATCTTGCCTGAGTTTTTGTATCCAGTCAGCTAACCTATGTCTGTTTAGAGGGCAGTTTAAGCCATTCACATTTATGGAGAGTATTGATAAGTTTGGTGAAATTTTGGGTATCGAGTTTTTCAAAAGTCCAGTGGACATTTTTAATCCTTTGACCATTGTGGAAGTTGGAGTGAATCAGAAGTTTCTGAGTGAGTTTACTTTTGTAGTAGAAGATTGGGTTGGTCATTATGGAGGATAGGTCTGAGAATATCCTGAAGAGGTGGTTTGGTTATGGCAAATCTCTTCAGCATATGAATATCATTAAAGTATTTAATTTCTCCATCGTAAATGAAACTCAGTTTAGCTGGATACAAGATCTGGGGTTGAAAGTTATTTTGCTTTAGGAGATTAAAAGTCGATGACCACCCTCTTCTGGCTTGAAAAGTTTCATCAGAGACATCTGCAGTCATTCCAATATTCTTCCCTTTGAAGGTAATAGTTTTCTTTTGCCTTGCCACTTTGAGAATTTTCTCCTTCATATTAACTTTGGTGAAGTTAATTATGATATGCCTGGGGGATGTCTTATTGGGGTTGAGTCGTGCTGTGGTTCTGAAGCTGTCTGCTATCTGAATTTCAGGTTCTCTAGGCATATCTGGAAAATTCTCTTTCATAATTTAATGCAGAAGGGCCTCTGTGCTCAGTGAGGCCACTTCATCTGTTTCAGGAATTCCTATGAGTCGGATATTTGCCTTCTTCAAGTTATCCCAGAGCTCTCTGAGAGAATGATCCATTTTTGGTCTCCATTTCTCTTCCTCTTTGAGAGTTTGGGAGTGTTCAAAGGCTTTGTCTTCAATGTCAGAAATCTTTTCTTCTGCTTGGTCCATTCTGTTGCTAAGGGATTCTACTGTATTTTTCATATCTTTGAGGGTTGCAAATTCTTGCTTCAGTGTGTCTAAGTCTTTGGTGGTTTTGTCTTTAAATTCGTTAAATTCTTGAGACAGCTTTTGAATTTCTCCTCGAATTCCTAGTTCCATTTTGTTAATCTTGTTTGCCTTCCAAATTCTGAATTCTATTTCTGACATCTCAGCCAATTGCTTGTGAATGAGATCTTTAATTATATCTGCCATATCTTTCCTCGGGGGGATTGATCTATTCTGGTTATTCATGTTAGCAGAATTTTTCCGCTGATTCCACCCCATGACTGTTTTACTCCCTTTGATTTCTCCCCTGGTGTTTTGTCAAGGATCCGTACAGTGCTGTGCCATGAGAAAGTGGGGCCCTGTTTGGTGTAGAGGGGCTAAGTGGTTCTGCCTTGTTTTCAGCTGGTTTCTATTTGACCTTCATGAAACAGTTACTCTGGGTTGAAGTCTCAGCTGTGGAGAAATACCAGCAATTAAGTCACCCCACCCACCACAGGCAACAAATGGAAAAGGAAAATCAAACTTTCCTAAAACCACGCACCCAGGCCACTACCTGGATAGTCCCCAGGTGAGTGGCTCAGTTCAAAAGGTCCAAATCAATTGTCTCAGTCTACAGCTGTCTTGGGTGGGAGAGTTCAATTGGTCCCTGGGAACTGGATCACAGGGGTCTCGTGACTGCTCTCAATCTGACTGTCTTTAAAACAATTCTATTTGTTCAAATATTTATATTGTTAAAAATAGCATAATTGTCTTCACTGTTAGAATAACTTAAACAAAATATACTGTGATTTTACGCTGTTCAAATATAGTCACACATCACACTAACAACAGAAATACATTCTGACAAATGCACCCTTGGTTGATTTCATTGTTTTGTGGAATCACAGTACTTACACAAACCGGATGGTATAACCTACATACATCCTAGGCTACAAACCTGAACAGTGTATCATTATATCGAATACTGTAGGAAATTGTAACACAATGATTAACATTTGTGTATCTAAATTTAGATATGCAAATATTTATGATTGTGTTACAGCATATGATTATATTGACTACTATAGGAAATTATACCACAGTGGTAAATATTTGTGTATCAAAATATATCTAACCATAGAAAAGGTACAATAAACTTAAGGTATGGAAGAATTAAAAATGATAAGCCTGTGTAGGGTGCTTCCTGTGAATGAAGCTTGCAGGATTGGAAGTCACTCTGGGTGAGTCAGTGAATGACAAATGATAAATGTGAAGGCCTGAGACATTGCCGCACATTTGTAGACTTTATCAACATCGTACACTCATCATACTACACTACATTTGTAATTTCTCTGCTTAATAATAAATTGGCCATAGTGTATACTGACTTTTTAGCTTTTTGATTTTTTTTGCAGTAATACTTAACCTAAAATACATATTATACAGCTGTGCAAAAGTATTTTCTTTCTTTATATACTTATTCTATAAGCCTTTTATCTAATTTTAAATTTAATTTTTTAGTTTACATTTTCATCTTTTCTGTTAAAAACTAAAATAGAATACATATATTAGCTTAGGCCTATAAGGTCAGGGTCAGTAATATCACTGTCTTCCATCCCCACATCTTGTCCTACACTACAAGAAGGTCTTCAGAACTAGTAACACACTTAGAGCTGTCAGCTACTATGGTAACAATGCCTTCTTTTGCAATATCTCTGGAAAGACCTGCTTGGAGCTGTTTTACAGTCAACATTTATTGCATGATATGTAGAAAAAAGTTCACTCTGAAATAATGATAATAGTATAGAAAATACATAAGCCAGTAATATATTATTATCATTATCAAACAGCATGTACTGTACATATATGTATATGCTATCCTTTCATGTGACTGGTAGCACAGAAGATTCCTTAACACCAACATCACCACAAACACAAGTAATGTGTTGCACTATGTTACTAAGTTTATGACATCAGTGAGTGATAGGAATTTTTCAACTCCATTATCACCTTATGGGACCACTGCCATATGTATCATTAATTATTGACAGAAACCTCTTTTGGGGGTACATGACTGTGAATATTTATTATGATCTGTTTTTGCACACATTTTCTAATAGAGTATCATTAATATCCTAGAAAAACAATAATTTTTATGTCTGTGCATTATCTAATCATGTTACTAAACTTTTTAATTATTTCAATAGTTTTAAATAGTTTTATTAAGTTTCCCAGGTGAACAATTATATTAACTGAGAATATGGTTATTTTATCATCTTCTTTTCCTTGTTATAGAGTTTCATGTCCAATCATATTTGACCTGACCTACCAATAGAATGTCAGATAATAGCAAATACGCTTTTCTTTCTTCTCTTATTTTTAGTGATTTGCCTGTGCAAATGAATTAAACGTGGGTTTGTGGTAGATATTTTATTCATATCAGGAGAACATTACAAACACTGTTATATTAGTAAATGGAGTGAATGTTGAATTTATAAATACGTTTCTAGCACCTATTGTCCAGATCACTTGTTTCTTCTCCGAAATTTTAATATAAGAAATTTTAAAATGTTTTCTAATATGTAGGCTTTTAACATTTATAATACATCCTAATTGATCTTGTTATATAATATTCTTATATATTTTATTTGTTAAGATTTTCTTTATGAATTTTGTATGTCTATTTAGATATGATAGTGGAATTGGTAAATTTTAACTTAGTAAAATGATTTGTGCAATATTTTTTCATTTTCTAAGATCAAAAGCAACATAAAGGGTGACAAATTCTTAATATAACTTTTTGAAAAAGAGTCTTATTAAAATATTCCACATATAACTTACAATTTTTCTTCTATTCCATTAGCCACCCATACTCAATACCTTTTCCAGGCAACATCAATTTATCATGCTCCAGAACATTATTATATAGAATCCTATATTCTTTTTGTGACTAAGTTTTTTCCTCAATGTTTTTGAGTATCATCTATGTTCCTGTACTTATCTATAATTTGCCCCTTTATATTGTGAAATAATCTATGTTATTGATGTACTACAATTTGTTTATTCATCTGCCTATTAATGAATACAGTACTTATTTATTTCCAGGATGGGGAATTATGAATATAGTTACTATGAAAATAAATAAGTCTTTTTGATGAACAAAGATTTTCACTCAGGGGTCAATAACTAGGAGAAAAATTGCTGATTCATATGGTAAATATATATATTACATATATATCTGTGTGTATATTTAAGTGCTAAACTGTTTGCCAAACTTGTTCTTTATTTTATAATTTTATGACAACAATGCATAAGACCTCTATGCGTTCCACATATTTACCAACATTTGTTATTGTTTTCTTAACTTTTTATGTTAGCTACACCAGTGATGTGTAGGGATATCTCCCTGCATTTCAGTATGCAATTTCCAGACAAATAATGGCATCTAACACCTTGTCCTTTCACCTCTTTTTGTAGACTCCAATATTTTAGCCCATTTAAAAATTTCATTGTTTTATAAGAGGGACTTTACCTAACAAATGCAATCAGTGTAACCTGGTTCTTTGTACTCTCAATGAATCTCCAACAATAAAAAAAATAATTGTTTATTAGGTCCAATGTTTTTATATATTCTAGATGAAAATATTTTGTGAGATACATGTATTTGAATATTCTTTCCCACTCTGTGAATTACATTTATGCTTACAATTGTATATTTTGAAGGCAAGGAGATTGTCAAAAAAATTTCAGCTTACCACTTTTTTTGCTTATGTTTTTTTCCAGTAGTTTTATATTTAGCTCTATTCTTATATTTAGGTCTATTATCTGTTTTTAGTTCATGTTTGTTTATGGCATGTACAAGAGTCAATATTTATTTCATACAAGTATTCAGTTATGTCAGTTCTATTTTCCTTTAAAAATGTATCATTTCTTGCTTTGAATTTCCTCAGCATCATTATTAAAAACAATTGATCATAAAGATGTGAATAATTTTAGAGACTCCTATGTTGTTCAGGTAACTCAAATGTCTATTTCTAAGTGAATAAAAACATTTTTTAAATTTCTATAACTTTATATAAATTTTATTTAAATTTAGTTAGATTGTACATACATATTTGGTATAGTTTTTTGGTTAGAGCAATTTCCAGTTCTAAAATATCCTACTTTTTGATTTATAACTTTGCTTTCTCTATTGAGTTTTCTGTTTTTCCATTCAAATAGTATTTTTCCTTTAATGATTTTGAGACATTTTATAACATCTACTTTAAAGATAGTATCATCTAAGCTATTTCAAGATAGGGTTTTCCTGACTATGTTTTTTTATAATTTTTATTTCATACCTAATTTTTATTGCATACTGAACAATTAATAAAACATTTTATAGAGATTTTGAATTATGTTATCTTCCTGTGAAGAATGCTGATTGTAGAACAAGGCAATATTATTAGTGAGTGATTATCCCGCCTATACTAATCATTAGTATAATGATTTATTGGAGAAGAACTCTGGAAAATCAAAAATGTTTCCTCAAACCTATCTGATAAAATGGTGTTCAAACTACAAAGTCTGTATGTGTTGTCTATCTTGTAAGGGCTTAGTTTAGATTTAGTACGGATCTAGCATAGTTCTTATTCTACGCTATGACAGTTCCACCTGATAGAATTTTCCAGTCTCGAATATATGTCTAAAATACTGATGAAGTACTAGTTAGTCATAGGCTATTCACTAGTAACCTTTAGGTAATCTAGCTCTGCATATGTGCTGGCCAGCTGTCAGCCAAGGACTCATACAGGACCCAAACAGCCTTCGAAGAGATTATCTTACTGAACTCCTCCTCTCTGGTGCCACAATGTTTTGTCACGTCTAGAGAGGCCTCCTCAACTTATTGGTTACCCTATGGACTCGGGTTCATTCTGCCGCAGAGTGAGCTACGGTTTCCCTTCTCTCTGGGTTTACATTCTCGCTTGGTCTGTTTTTGTTGATCTGAGCTTTTATTCTCTAGTCCTTAGGTATGCGATCTAGAAAATTAGAGCTTTCATAGTGACTAATGTCTAAGTTCTTTTTCAATTATTATATAATCTTCCATATTTCTGGAATATATATATTACCTTGTTTGTATATGTCACATTTGTTTTCCAGGTTTATTGGGCCCTAAAGAGTTTTCAATAAAACAATAAAATATATTTGTAATAATAAACTATTCTCAAACATATATAATCACATAAACTATAAATCAAAATAATAGATTTCAACTGCATGAAAGCAGTGCCTTAAACCAATAATTGATGAGTAAGTTACTTAAAATTTATAAATTGTTCCTGCTAGCAATATCAGTACTCAATATGAGAGGCATTTAGAAGGCATTACATCTAAGAGGTTGAAAAAGCTACTTTCCCAGTTACTTGAGTGTCCTTAGAATGGAATAGTAGAAAAATCTCCTAATAATCATAATAATTCAGCCTCACTTATCCAAGAATGTGTTTGGAGAGATGTGTTTGCACCTGGATTCATAACTGGTACTGAATTGAAAATAAAGAAAACACTACCTGAATTATTTGAATATAATGAACTAAGTAACTAGGTCATAAACTAATATCCAGAGATAATTGTAAGAAAGTCTATTTTTACCCACAATTCATATAAAAATATGATAGGTGACTATAATACTAACATTAGCCAAAGAGAAAAATTTAATAGAAGAAATATCTAATTGGTTCTTAGATTCCATAATTAAAGATTGTTCATAATTAAAGTAGACAATAGTTACAATATAGTTTGTGTGCTAGTCAAACCATAGGGAAGGCACACCACTTTGAACTTGTTCCTATATTTTTCTTTCTTTTTTTTTGTAGAGACAGAGTCTCACTTTATGGCCCTCAGTAGAGTGCCATGGCATCACACAGCTCACAGCAACCTCCAACTCCTGGGCTTAAGTGATTCTCTTGCCTCAGCCTCCCAAGTAGCTGGGACTACAGGCGCCCGCCACAACGCCCGGCTATTTTTTGGTTGCAATTCAGCCGGGGGCTGGGTTTGAACCCATCACCCTCGGTATATGGGGCCGGTGCCCTACCTACTGAGCCACAGGAGCCGCCCCTTGTTCCTATATTTTTATAAGTGTATGCCAAGTAACTCCTACCAGAATGAGAAAAAGAGACTCAAAATTAATTATAAAACCCTTGAGCAGAGTTGACACAATATACTTCGTGTCACTAATAAAACTGTGTTTTCCATTGGCGAGAAATTCAGTAATAGAAAAAAAAAGACTCACAATTTAATCCTTAGATAAAATACAATTCTAAAATATTCCTGGAAAATAAATGTAATTAACCATATACACATATTAGTCTAAATTTGGTTAGCTACGGTTTATATCATAATACAATGTCTACCATGAATGCTGGATGCTGCTGATATCTTTCTTCAGGGCTACTGTCTTCCATGTGGTGTTTCAGGGATTCTGGTTGTATAACTTAGAGTCATTTGCTTCCAGGTACATGAGAGGAGTAAGGAAAGCATTTGGAAGAGGAGAAGTTCTATGGCTATGCCTAAATTGGCTTACATGACTTCCACCCATAATCCATTGGCCGGAATGATTCACGTTGCCCAGCCTAAATAAATATCAGGGGATGTGGGAAATGCAATCGTCCACATGCTCAGGAAGTCAGTGACAGTATTTGGGTACAACACAGCATTTTGAGTACCAGGAACACCACTCTCCACCATATTCCTTAGTAAACAATTTATTCCTTTATCTTTATATTACTAATTTAGCCTTCTACAGTAATTTGTTTCTAATTTTTTAAATCCCATTCATTTATCATAATAATATTTACATTTTAAACCATTTATAAAATCTTCAAAGTGTTTAGTTTATATAATCTCAGTTATTCTTACACTATAATTATTACATTGGCATATCAAAGATGTCTTAAGACATTCGTAAATACATAGAATGTGGAATTCCCACAAACTGTGATCTGTACTAATGTTTTCAACGGTTTAGGTTGCTGCATACACAAATCTATTAGGCTTGCTTGTTTTGTTTCTTTTTATCTACAGAAATTTTCTATGAAAAGTGATAGGTAGGACACAAGTAGAGGAATAGGAGAGAAAAATTCTGGATACACATATTACATTCACAGAAGACCTCTGCTCAGACAGATGTGAAGTTAATGGATGGGTGCCAAGGAGAAGTTCCTGACTTGTAAAGGTACCCAGAGAAATAAAATTTATTGTTGTTTATGTTACTCCAATTGAACAAGTTCTGTGTGAATCAAAGAAAATTATTTTTACTCACCTATAGGATCCTGGGGCTTAGTTTAAATAGCTTGCAATATTATGTAGCTATTTAATGACCCTTGTTCTCTACCCTTCATACTAGGACCTCGTTATGCTGTGCAGCTGCTCAGCCTCTAAATTCTCCAAGGACACTTTTGTCTGATAGACACAGAAAAAAAGACTTCCATTTTTGAAGGTTCATTTGGCATTGCCTATAACCTGAAGTTATACTATGTATTGAACAGAAGATTCTCCTACATGCCTTATGCTAGCCCTTGGGTCTTATATCTGGAAATCCAGAATAGGAATAATAATCAAAAATAGCACCAGAGCACCTGCAGGAAGAATATCAAGTTTCCATGTAAGAAGCCCATCTATTGAATAGACAGAGTGAGTGATGACAAACTTTTTTCTACTGTTTCATTCACTGTCTCATAGAAGCTTAAAGATACTCTACATATGCATGCATTAGATATTCTACATACACATGCATTCAATCAAGATAAAAGAAATGATGTCTTGGCTAATTTCTCCTTATTAAAATAAATAATTAACAGCAAAAGTAATCTTGAGGCCCATCAATTACTAGACAGAGTGGGTTGAAGTACCAAGATGGGCTCTAGAATAGTATAGGTAGAGCTTTAATCCAGCTTGGAGCCTGATTTAGCAGCCCTGTCATTTCTCAAGTGTCATCTAGTCCCTAGGAATTACAGTTTTCTCATCTTCAAATGGGGATAGATATGTCTCAAACGTAAGGTTGTTATAAAATGAAGATGTCTATAGAACCTGGTTCCTGATAATCTCTCCAAGCATTGGTTCACTGAACCTTTCTTTTAGGCTGCCCCGACTTCTCCCCTTATTCCTCCTTCATTCAAATATCCCTGTTTAATGTGTGTAATGACTCTTTTATCAATCATTTAAGTCTGTTTTGGACTCTCTGATTTCCTGAGGAAATGTTATCTACAATACCTATTTTTCCTCAATTTCTAAGGAGAGATAATAAAGTTATCATCAGCTGACTGCATACATAAGATGTATTTTCTAAAATTTAAAATTTTATCATTCTATGGATTCAAAAAATGGAGAAAACACAAGAGCAGCAGTAGCAAGATTCTTTTGAGTTATAAAATTCTATTTTCATGTTAATTAAAGTGAATAAAAGCCTCAGAACAGGATTCTGAGGAAATTTGTGATAGCAAAGGAGATTAACAAAAGCAGAAAGGAACAGAAATACAGTGAAAGACAGAGTGACAGGAGAAATATAATGTTTTATCATGTGAGCCTTAAGCAGAACAAGTTTGTTTGAATAAAATTATCACCAAATGTGGTTTACATTGTCATTCTTGTTTGATAAAATGAGATCCTTGCACATAGTTCATTCAACTAAGTCCCCAACCCTGACCACTAAAGATATAAGTCAAAAATAGTCACATAGAAAAGTAGCAATGACAAATGACCTTTCTTTTCCAATATAAAACTCCAGAAAAGAATAAAATCCCCAGTTTATCTAGAAGGTAACAGATATTTCTTTTTCAATAAGGCCTAAGTTCTTTGTTGCAGCATAAATAGCTTTGTGAGGCTTTTGTTGTTTTTGCTCCTGTTTGCATTTTAATAAGGATACCCAGAACCTGCTCATCAGCCTTTGACTCTTTCTTTCAACAAATAATTCATCTTCCAATAGTATGTCAATAAAAATAGAAGAATTCAATCAGAAGCAATTGTTTTTATAAGCCCTGGGTGGGAATTTCCTTGAGATTATTCTTTGTCTATGTCATGACTTTCTAATAATAAACCACTAACCAGACAGACTATATTTATATATTTATACTCAATAAAACTTGCATTTCAAATAATCACTATTGAATAGTTGATCCTCTGAGAAAAAATCATTCTTGCTAATCAAAGGGTGATTAATTTAATACTGTAGTGGCTGGCAGCTACCACTTCCTCTCCAATCATGATGGATTTTGTCCTGTTGTGTTGTGTGTTTTAAGTCTGTATCCCTCAAACTTGTACAGTGGCAATTATCTCTGCCAACGGACAAACCAAACTCTATGAGTGACTATGAGTGACTATGGCCTGAAGAAAACATAAACTCAAGAAAGTCTTAGAAGGTGGTCCTGAGGCCCTCAGCCTGCAATTCTGTTTTATACACTTTAGGGAGACAGAAATTACAGGCAAACTCATAAACCAATACATGGAAGTTATATATTAATTTGGCCCCAAAACTTAGGATATCTTGAAGCACAGGCTTACAGGTCATAGGTGGTTTCAGATTCTTTAATTTTCAATTAGTTAAAGGTACACACTTTGTCTGAAAACCTGAAGTTAGCAGAAAGGAATGTATAAATTAAGATAAGGATGCATATCAGAGTTAGGTTGCCAGAGCAAGCCACAATACATTGGCTTGAAATGAACTGTGTAACAAGATTGACAGTTAAAGACATGAGTTAACCCTGGTCTACCATGGCCTTAGGTTATTTTTATAATTTGGTATAATATTGTCACAAAGAGTCCATTATGTCAGTTTTATAATCTCTATTTTAAAATTAATGCTGGTCAGGAGTTGTGTCTAGGCCAAAAGGGAAGGTGTGTCTGACCTTCTATTCCATCATGGCCAGGAAATCATTTTCATGGTTTCTGAAGGATCCCCTTAGTCTTAGGAATTATATTATATTATATTATTCAAATGGTGTATTTATGAAATATGATGATAGTTAATAATTATAATATAATATAATAGCACCATGAAAAGTCACAATTACCCCAAATTTCATCTATAAGCTCCTTCCCTCACCTCCTAATGGGTTTAAACTGCCCGGAGAAGGATTATCTGTGTCTTTTTCTCTATTGTCTGGTCATGTTATTCCAAAAAAGGTGAAGTTTAATTGAAATAATGCTTTTTATTTAGTAGTATTTCTTTTGAAAATATTACACTGAATACTTTGACATGGGTTTGTGGATTATGCTAGATTTCACTACCTATTTAAATTTGGTTGGCATAACTAGGTTTATGGAGAAGCCAAAATCAATGAACAATAACAACCAAGATAGTTGCTAAGGGTTTCTATTATCAGTACTGTGGAAAGTGTCACAGTCTCCCAGTTTGATGAGATCTTTTCGAATAGGAAGCAGATTAATAATAAAGTGAATTTAATGTCTAAAATAATTGGAAAAGATATTCATGTGAAGAAGTTGAGGAAGAAAGCAGTGTAAAATGCCGGAACTGGAAGAGGAGTTTTCGTAAGAGGTGTTTCTTACAAGCTGTGTAGGATTTGGTTAATCAGTTAGAAGGGGCAGGAAGGTTAGGGGGAGGTGTGGAATGAGTAAAGATATTGAGGTAAGAGTTAGTGGCTTTAATTGTGAGCAAGTACGGGATGCAGTGAGATTTTATTGCTAACTCAGACATTTATAGTGGAAGAATGAAAAATGAGATAAAAAAACCATAAAGGCCATTTAATTAGTGCAGAAGGTTTTCATTAAGTATTTAATCAGCTTAAATCCATATATCATATCTAAATATACTTCCATTCTTAACATAAATAATGGAAATATTAATTATGATACCACTGAAATAAAATTAAATATGATGAGGTAAACTGATCACCAGTCTATTAGCAAAAAACTGAGATTTTATCATGATTCAGAAGTAAAATTTTTGAAATCGTGTTTTCAAGTTTCATTTGTTGGCTTCAGTCTGGGAAATAGATCTTTGTGTAAGCTTGACTTCTATGGTGTGAACTACTATAAAGCATGTTTCAATCACTGCCAATCCTGTAGAAGATAGCAAAGGTCCCTGGCTTCCTAAGCATGTCTTCCTTGATACCCAGAGTGTTTCAAAGTGTAATCTGAGATCGTGCTTTATGAATGAATACATTCATGGCACAAAGTTCCACTTGTGATGTAAATGACGTGGGAATGCACACTGAGATTACAAGTAAATTTTTTTAAACCATTTTAAAAATTTTGAGAATTGGCATTAGGAACCTGATCGACCAATCCCATTGCTGAATATATAACTTAAAGAGAAAAGGTAATTTTATAAAAAGAACACTTGCACTTGAGTATTTATAGTAGCACAATTCACAATTGCAAAGATGAGAAAACAACTCAACTGCCCACTAATACATTAATGGATTAACAAAATGTTGTTTATGTGTATTGTGAAGTACTACTGAACCATAAAAATTACAGTCTATCATATTTTGTGTCAGCCTGTGCGGAACTGGAAACCATTCTTCTAAGTGAAATATCTCAACAGTGAAAAAACAAACATTTGTACTTAACACAAAGTTTGAACTAATGTATTACTTAGTACACATCTGGAAGTAAATCTCAATGAAAATCAAGCTGGTGGGAGCAGGGAGGAGGAGATGGGTCAATTCTCACCTATTGGGTGCAATTAACAATATCTGTGTTAAGGGCAAATTTATAACTTTGACTCAACCTATACAAAAAATAACAGGTTCACCCCCTAATATTCTGAAATGAAAAAGAAAAAAAAATATGAAGAAAGTGTTCATTTCTTGGGTGAAAACTGAACATCCAGGAAAGAACATCAACAAAAAATAAGAGACCAAATACAAGCTGCATTTCTTGGGTGAAAACTGAACATCCAGGAAAGAACAGCAACAGAAAATAAGAGACCAAATACAAACTCTCATCCCTAGTCTGCCTCTGAGTAGTAAGAAATATCTGTCCACTATCTCTTGATTATAAGAGAATACCTAAAATTGGGTAACTGATTTTTATGAACGAATTTATTTGTCACAGTTATGAAGGCTAAAATCTAAGGTTGATACTATTTGGTAAGAACATTCTTGCTCATGGAGTCCTCAGGTTACACAGGGATTTCAAAACTCATGCCCATCTCATATAAAATGCATTTATTCTATCTGCCTAGCCCCGAAGTCTTAACTTGTTCTATCAACAAGTTAAATGTTCAAAGTGCAAAGTCTCATTTGTGAGAATTTGAAATCAAAGCAAGTTATCTACTTCTAAGACACAATGGTAGGATAAGCATAGGCTATATACTTCTATTCCAAATGGGAAAAACAGGCATGAATAGAGGGGGCAGGAGGCCTCAAACAGGTATCAAAGCCAACAGAGCAGGCATTGGATCTTGAGACTCCAAAACAATCTCTTTTGACTCCACATCCATAATCCTCTCTATATTTATGCCAGGGTTGGCAAGGTTGAGCCTGGCAAAGCCTGTGGCAGTCCCACCCATATGGTTTTGTGAGGCTCAGTCCACCCAGCTCTCCCAGTCTATGATTGCATGTTGGTAGTTATAGAATTCTGGGGGCTCAGTGGTGGCCCCACTCTCATGGCTCCATCCTATATTTTCCTGATGAGGACTCTCGAGGGCACATTTAACCTTGTATTTCCTCTTGATATTGCCTTACTTGAGGTTGTCTGTGGTGGCACTGCCACTGTAACAAATCTCTGCCTAGGCCCCCAGGCTTTTCATGATATGCCTTTAAAACTAGGCAGAAGCTATCAAGCCTCCATAATTGTGCAGAATTAGCAACACGTGGACTCTACTGATGTTCATGATTCATACCTTCCAGAGCTGCAGCACAATGGTTGGGGAAGAGTGTGGAGCAGAGTTGGGAGGCAGCCCTGGACAGCAAGTCCATAGATAGCACCAAAGGCTTGTCCCCTAAAACAGTTCCATCCTGCTAGGCCTCCAGACCTGTGATGAGAGGAGTGGCCTCAAAGATCTCAGAAATGCTTGAGGTCTGTCTTTCATTGTCTTGGGAAATAGACCCCAGCTCCCAACTGTTTCTGCTTATCTATACCCTCGATTTCTTCTTCCAAGCACTTCAGTCTTTTTGTGGTTAGCCTGTAAGTTTTGTAAATCTTTCCCTTATGCTTCTATTTTAATTATAAATTCTGTCTTTAAAATATGCCTTTGACTCTGAATCTCAGAAGTAAAAGACCAAAAGTAACAATTCATCTTCTTCTATACTTTGCTTAGAAATTTCTTCTGCCCAGTGTGCTAAATCACCACTCTCAAGTTCAGCCTTCAACAAAACCCTCAGGTATGGACAGAGTTTAGCTACAGTGTTTATCAATTTATAAAAAGCATGGGCTTGACTCCAATTTCCAATACCTGTTTCCTAAATTCCATGGAAAAACTCGTCAGAATGGCATTTACTTTTCATATTCCTATCAGCATTCTGTCAGTGCCCAGTTAACCAGCTTCTAAAATTTCAAACTTTCCTTAGTCTTCCTGTCTTCTATATCCTCACCAAAATCTAGTTTTTTCTAGCCTTGTTTTCCTGAATTCTCCCAGTTCTACACAGTTGTGAAAACAACTGTTTTAACATTTTTAGGTATTCATTATCAACAACACCATACTTCTCTGAACAAATTATCTATCTTAGTTTATTTTTGTTGCTTTTGGCAAAATATCTAAAACTATTTAATTTATAATAATAGGAAAAAAGTAATTTAATTCTTATGCTTATGGAAGCTTAGAAATTTAAATCTGAGGAGCCACATGTGGTGAAAGCCTTTTTGCTGTTAGGTGCACTCTGAAGAGTCCCAAGGTGGTACAGGGCCTCCCAGAGAGAGGGGGCTGAGCATGCTACCATGCTAGGTTAGGTCTCTCATTAATCCATTAATACATGAAAGAATGAATCCATTCATGAGGGTTTTTTTCCTCATTATCCAACTGCCTTTTAAAAGTCAGACTTCTCAATTCAGCCACATTGGAGATTAAGTTTATGTGTGAGTTTTGGAGGGGACATTCAAACAATAGCATTGGATATGATGCTTAACCTCTCTAACCCCATGTATCCTGAACCTTAAGGATAAAGCAATCATAAATATGATAAAGCTTTTATTATGATTAATATAGAATGAACACAACATAAGAAATTAATAAATGTTCCTAGTCATCATCAATTGTTAAATAATATATTTTAAAAATATATTTATACTTAAAAACCCTTTGGGTCAATTTTTAGGACTAGAAATCTAACTTTTTTGTTTGTTTGTTTTTTGTAGACAGAGCCTCAAGCTGTCACTCTGGGTAGAGTGCTGTAGGATCATAGCTCACAGCAACCTCCAGCTCCTAGGCTCAAGTGATTCTCCTGCCTCCGCCTCCCAAGTAGCTGGGACCACAGGCGCCTGCCACAGTGCCTGCCTATTTTTTGGTTGCAGCCATCATTGTTGTTTGGTGGGACCATCCTGGATTTGAACCCGCCAGCTCAAGTGTATGTAGCTGGCCCCTTAGCCACTTGAGCCACAGGCGCTGAGCCGAAATCTCACATTTTTATACTGTTTACTTTTTTCTGTTCTTCAGCACCTATTTTTGTGTAAAAATTTACAAAAGTTTTATTAGCATACAATAAAGAAAAGTATATTGCTGTAAAATTACTATAAGTTCAAAGAATACATTGAAGAGTATTGAATTATCATTGTAAAATTATTATGGAGTTGATTATTTCTTCTCTTTGCTTTCACAGTCCTGGAATCATCCACAAACCCCATCTTATTGTGATATACTAAATACCAGGGACAAATTAAATTGTATAACTGGAATAGGACACTGCGTGCGATGAAAGGGAAAAGGTATAAAACTTAGATGCTAATGAGCTTTGTTTTCAATTTGCTTAACCACATTGTAACTGTGAAATTTTGAATAAATTGATAAATTGCTTTTGGGGGGGGCATAATTGTCTGTAATAAAAATTGAATGGGGAGATAAATGTCTGGTATTATTTTTTTGTAGGACTGGCATAGGTATTAGAGGTATTTTTAAAGCCACTAATGCAAAGATTTAAGGAATTATAGCTTTTAATTTTAGGAATTCAATAATTATAAGTACTAAAAAATGGTTCCTTTCCTCAAGGATATTTCAGTCTAGATATGAAATAAGAACATATGCTCTTCTATCTCCTATATCACTGAGTGGAACATCTGATATTAGTCAGACCAGTGGAGAACTGCTTTCATCAGGCATCATGTAGAAAATAAACAGTGCCTTGCTAGGAGTTCTTCATTAGTACTTGTAGCTATCAAATAATAGGAACACCATAATGATGTCCTCAGCTTAGTTAGTATTATCTCTGGGGAGTTCAAAGTAATTTGCAGATAGAAAATTAAATGATGCAGTTCAGGATAAAATTGAAATCCAAATACTTGTTAGAGAATTAAAATGCAATTGTACCAGAAATCCTAATCAGGCATGAATCGAAGCATGTTCATACCACACTGTGAAGAAAACAATCCTCCTATGCAAAAGGGTCATCTTGGTTTTCTAAGATGACATTTACTTATACCCTGTTGCATTGCATAATGTTCTAGTAGGGATAATATTATGAGAAGCAGAAAGAGCTTTTTCCATCGATCAGTTCTGTAAATCTGGAGACCATCGTTCTTCCTCTTTGGGGCCCAGTACTTATACAATATCATCCATCCTCTACCCGATAGATGACAGAATTACAACCCTAATCATATCTCCAATAATTTATCTCAATCTCTCCTTTAACTGATTCTGATATTCTGGTGCAAATGGACACTGTGATCAAAGTGAACAGGAACAACAGACATCAGAAACATGTTATTCCTTTGGTCTGAACCCTGGAAAGAAATGGCTGATTATATGAAAGCCCTTTTTACCACTCTTTATAAGATAAGATATTATGGAAATCATGCTTCTTCAAGTTTCACAAGGCAGAGTTAATTGGTTTTGGAAAGGTATGTCTCACTTCACTGTTGCGTGAATCAGTGCTGCAGAGGAAAAGTCTGCACTGAAATGTCAGTAAGAGGGGAGACTGCGGCTCGATCAGACAGACAGCCCCTAATTTTATTTCTTGCAGGCTTATATACTCTTAACAACATTAAGTTCTGCATGTACACATTCTAATAATAAAACTAATTGGCAGCCAATGGTTTATATGATAAGAGTACAAAGAAACCATACACAGCAACCACAAAAATTTATTCAGCCGTTTGTCTGAAGAAAACAGGTGCAACATGTAACTGAAATGTGCATTAACTTATCTTGTTTTCCACTTCCAAGTTCCCTTCCAGGACATTCCACAGACAGTCAGGCTCTGCCTGCAGCATCTGCCTCCCATATGACTAGCTTGCTAATCAGTTCAGAGGGTCTTAAAGGAACATCCCTTCATATGGACTCTGAGGAAGCTTCTTCAAACACAAGTCAATGGTACTAGAAGTTACATTGAGGCTATACTTCATCCTGTTTCTCTTTATCTCATTTACCCTATATGTCAGAAAGAAGGCTATCATGGCATCTCTACACCAGTGATTGGCCATGTTCAAAAGGTACATTGCATCATCTCTCTCCTTGGCACCACGAATTCCAGTAGCGTTTGCTTTCAACATTACCCTTTATCCCAGGGTACATGATTCACAGCTAAATAAAAACAC
Source organism: Nycticebus coucang (assembly GCF_027406575.1). NCBI lineage: Eukaryota > Metazoa > Chordata > Mammalia > Primates > Lorisidae > Nycticebus > Nycticebus coucang. The sequence goes on from NC_069798.1 coordinate 38,599,654, forward strand.
TCTGTAACTTATTGTAGTTCATATAGATTAAAATGTACATATTCCAAGAACTTCTTAAATATGAGGACATAACAACACAAAAGCTGTCCTTTTTTTTTTTTCCTGTTCATCTCAGAGGTTACCATAGATACCAATATTGCAATGGAAGCTGCTGGCAAATTCACCTAATTGGATTTAGATAAGGTTAGAAAGGAAGTGCAATTACCAAAATATAGGCAGGTGGTTTTATTGTGAAATAGTTAATTTCCCTCAATTATTAGCAAGATTTTCTATAGTGCCATGTACTGCTTGCAAATAACTTTCCCATTTATTTTTTCTCATTATGTTATAATAACTCTTAGTGCTATCTTAAGAGAAATGTACAAATAGCAGAATGAAACTTTGGACCTCAGGGTGTGTGTGTGCGTGTGTATGTATGCATGTGCATGTGCATGTGTGTATGTGTGTAGAGATAACGAGGGTAGACTTCACAGTTACTACAGAAGAATACAAAGTCCCTTTGACAGCCTTGGCAGCACACACTCTGATTTATTCAGTTGGATTTCTGGTCCTTTGTTGGACTCTCTGTGGTAATGCATATGTACCCTTAATCAGTTCAAATTTACCTCCCTTTTTGAAAAGAAATAAAGGAAAATGTGCTGATTGGAGGGATCACAAAATAATTGAGCTTTAGTTGTTTTTGTTCCTTTTTTGTCAGGGAGTCATCTTTCTCTGAAAAATATTTCAGCCTCTGCTCAGTATAAATAAAGCACTTAAAATGCCCTAGTCCTCACAATACACTGGGAAGTTTCTGCATCAGAACCCCCACGTGTTGCAGCCCCCAGGGCCCCTATGGCCCTGGTGTCCACTGCTTCAGGAAGGAACCAGGCATGATGCAGATTAGAAGTACAATCTTGCAGGAGGCAGGCTAACCTTGATTGTAGGATAGCCCCAAGCAACCTCTGCAGTAACCTTTTATTAAGACAGCACAAGACAGGTGAGGGGAGTATTAGACAATGACTAGGTGCCTAAGGATCGCCATGGGCTCAGGCTCTTTCTACACAAAGAGCACCTGGGGTTGAATCACCCGAGGGTCTGTCCCCCAGCTGCAAAACATCTTGCTCAGAGGTCATCTGGTTCTTGGCGTCCTTTATACCCGTGGATCTTACATTTAGAAAGTAGTTAACTAACATTCCCTCAATGTATCCCTTATCAGTTTCCTCACACTATTCAGTGAATTAATTATACCTTTTAAAGCCATAAATAATTCTACTTTTCTTCTGTTATTTACACCTGTAGAGACTTGTAGATAATTATCTTACCTTTAAAAACAATGATCCATTACAATGTTAAAAAGCAGTGGAAAGTGGGAATCCTTGCCTGGTTCCTGATCTGAATGGAAATGATTTCAATTTTACTCCATTCACTATGATATTGGCTGTGGGTTTGCTGTAGAAGGCCTCTATCAGTTTAAGAAATATTCCTTCTATACCTATTTTCTTAAGTGTTCTGATCAAGAAAGGATCCTGGATATTGTCAAATCTTTTTCTGCATCAATTGAGAGAATCATATGGTCTTTGTTTTTTCATTTGTTTATATGATGTATTATATTTATGGATTTACATATATTGAACCATACTTGGGACCCTGGAATGAAACCCACCTGTTCATGGTGTATAGTTTGTCTGATGTGTTGTTGGATTCTGTTTGCTAGGATCTTATTGAATATTTTTGCATCAATATTCATTAGAGATATTGGTCTATAATTTTCTTTTCTTGTTGGGTCTTTTCCTGGTTTGGGTATCAGGGTGATATTTGCTTCATAGAATGTGTTGGGAAGTATTCCTTCTATTTTTATGTTTTGAAAAAGATTAAGTAAGATAGGTACTAGTTCCTCATTAAAGGTTTGGTAGAATTCTGATGTGAAGCCATCTGATCCCGGGCTTTTCTTTTGGGGGAGATTTCTTATAGTTGATGCTATTTCAGAGCTTGTTATAAGCTTATTCAACATTTCCACTTCTTTATGGCTAAGTCTAGGAGAGTGGCATGTTTCCAAGTATTGATCTTATTCCTTCAGATTTTCATACTTCTGAGAATAGAGTTTTATGTAGTATTCATTATGGATTTTTTTAATTTTTGAGGTGTCTGTTGTGAGAAGACAATTAAGGGGATCCAAATAGGACCAGAGGAAATCAAACTGTCATTCTTCACAGATGATATGATTATATATCTGGAAAATCTCAGGGACTCTACAAAACTCCTAGAAGTGATCAAGGAATATAGTAACATCTCAGGATACAAAATTAACACTCATAAATCTGTAGCCTTTATATACACCAACAACAGTCAAGGAGAAAAAACAACCAAGGACTCTATTCCCTTTACAGTAGTCCCAAAGAAGATGAAATATCTGGGAGTGTATCTAACTAAGGAAGTGAAAGATCTCTATAAAGAGAACTGTGGAACTCTAAGAAAAGAAATCGCTGAAGATGTTAACAAATGGAAAAATATACCATGCTCATGGCTGGGAAAAATCAACATTGTTAAAATGTCTATATTACCTAAACCAATCTACAGATTTAACACGATCCCTATTAAAGCACCTCTGTTATATTTTAAAGACCTGGAAAAATTAGTACTTTGTCTTATATGGAAACATAAAAAACCTCAAATAGCCAAAATGTTACTCAGAAATAAAAACAAATTGGGAGGAACAACGCTTCCAGACTTTAGACTATGCTCTAAATCTACAGTGATCAAAATAGCATGGTACTGGCACAAAAATAGAGAGGTAGATGTATGGAACAGAATTGAAGAACAAGAGGTGAACTCAGATACTTACCGTCATTTGATTTTTGATAAGCCTGTTAAAAATATAAATTGGAGGAAAGATTCCTCATTCAATAAATGGTGCTGGATGAATTTGCTGCAACTTGTAGAAGACTGAAACTGGACCCACACCTTTCTCCTTTAACAAAAATGGACTCTTACTGGTTAAAGGACTTAAACTGAAGATATTAAACTATAAATATCCTTAGAGAGAGTGCAGGGGAAATGCTTGAAAAAATTGGCCTGGGAGAATACTTCATGAGAAAGACACCCCAGGCAATTGAAGCAACATTGAAAATACATAACTGGGATCTGATCAAATTAAAAAAGCTTCTGTTTAATGAAGTCCCATTTGTTTATTTTTGTTGTTGTTGCAATTGCCATGTTTTTCCTATGCTTTCTTTGAGAATTTTTATTGTGTCATGCCTTAAATTTAAGTCCTTTATCCATCTTGAATCGATTTTTGTGAGTAGGGAAAGGTGTGGGTCCAGTATCAGTTTTTTACATGTGGATATCCAAACAAGCTTTTGTACAGCCAAGGAGACAACAACAAAAGCAAAGAGACAACCTACACAATGGGAAAGGATATGTGCATATTTTCAATCAAACAAAAGCTTGATAACTAGGATCTATAGAACTCAAATTAATCCACATGAAAAAAGTCAACAATGCCATATATCAATGGGCAAGAGACATGAATAGAACCTTCTCTAAAGAAGACAGACGAAAGGCTAACAAACATATGAAAAAATATTCATCATCCCTATATAAGAGAAATGCAGATTAAAAACACCCTGAGATACCATCTAATCCCAGTAAGAATGGCCCACATCACAAAATCTCAAAACTGCAGATGCTGGCATGGATGTGGAGAGAAGGGAACACTCTTAAACTGCTAGTGGGACTGCAAACTAGTACAACCTTTCTGGAAGGAAGTATGGAGAAACCTCAAAGCACTCAAGCTAGACCTCCCATTTGATCCTGCAATCCCATTACTGGGCATCTACCCAGAAGGAAAAAGTTCCTTTTATCATAAGGGCGCTTGTACTAGACTGTTTATTGCAGCTCAATTTACAATCGCCAAAATGTGGAAACAGCCTAAATGCCCACCAACCCAGGAATGGATTAACAAGCTGTGGTATATGTATACCATGGAATACTATTCAGCTATTAAAAAAATGGAGACTTTACATCCTTCGTATTAACCTGGATAGAAGTGGAAGATATTATTCTTATTAAAGCATCACAAGAATGGAGAAATATGAATCCTATGTACTCAATTTTGATATGAGGACAATTAATGATAATTAAGGTCATGGGGGTGAAGGAAAAGCAGAAGGAGGGAAGGAGGTAGTGGGGTGGGGCCTTGGTGTGTGCCACACCTTCTGGGGGCAAGACATGATTGCAAGAGGGACTTTACATAACAAATGCAATCAGTGTAACTTGGCTTATTGTACCCTCAATGAATCCTCAACAATGAAAAAATAATAAAAAAATAATAAAAATTAAAAATTATGGGAAAAAAAGCTTCTGCACTGCCAAGAACACATTAATTAAAGCAAATAGCCCTCAGAATGGGAGAGGATTTTTGCAAGTTATACTACCAACAAAGGTCTAATAACCAGAATCCATGAAGAACTCAAACTTATTACTAAGTAAAAAACAAATGATCCCATTTAATTGTGTGCAAGAGACATGAATAGAAGCTTCTCTGAAGAAGACAGTCACATAGCTTACAGACACATGAAAAAATGCTCATCATCTTAAGTCTTCAGAGAAATGCAAACCAAAACTACTCTGAGATGCCATCTAACTCCAGTAAGAGTAGCCCACATCACAAAATCCCAAAACAGCAGATGTTGGCATGGATGTGGAGAAAAGGGAACACTTCAGCACCCCTGGCAGGAATGCAAGCTAGTACATTCCTTTTGGAAGGAAGTTTGGAGAACACGCAGGGATTTAAATATAGACCTGCCATTTGATACTCAATTCCTCTCCTAGGTGTATATTCAAAATACCAAAAATCATTTGGCAATAAAGAAATTTGCACCAGATTGTTCATTGCAGCTCAATTCATAATTGCCATGTCATGGAAGCAGCCCAAGTCCCCATCGACCATGAATGACTTAATATATTGTGTTATATGTATACCATGGAATACTATGCAACAGTAAAAAAAAAAAAAAGGAGACTTTACCTCTTTTATGTTTACATGGATAGAGCTGGAAAGTATTCTTCTTAGTAAAGTATCTCAGGAATGGGAAAAAAAAAGTACCCAATGTGAAACCAATTTATAATAACTCACACTTGCATATGAAAAATGAAACACAACTTTAGCCTAGGATGAAGGAGGGAAGGGGAGGAATAGGGGAGGGGGTGGGGTGTGAGGGGTAGTAGGAGATAGTAGGGGGACCCCACCTATGGAGCACATTGCAAGTACAAGTTGGATCTCTCATGTGTAGAACACAAATGTCCTAATGCTATAATTGGGTAAATGAGGTGAAAGCTATGTTGATTAGTATGATGTAAGCACTCCAATTTGTACAAAGAATCAGCACATTGAAATTTGCATAAATGTATTTATGATCTATGTACAAAAGACTTACTAAAAAAATAAAAATAAAATCAATGATCCCTCTTCCCTGGACAAACAAGAAGATGTTCCCCATTAGACAACGTTCAGAATGCATATAATTGAAGCCAGATTCACACACACTCATATATACACACATATAAAAACACAAAGTGGGATAACAAAGGAGGAATTAAAGAAATAATTTGATGAATTTGATATCCTTAACATTTGAGAGGTCCTATTCACTTTACTTTGTTGTAATTGATTTCTACTTCAACAACTATTTTTAAACCATTGTACAGGGAAATGGAAGAGTTTCATTGACATCTAATAGTTTATGACCAATTTGCATAGAAAAATATAGGCATGAAAAACAAACAAATGCTGCATATGATTCAATTACAAAAGATCCATATTATAGCCCTGGTTTCTTGCATTCAAGTTCGCTTTAGTAAATCAATTGTTCTGGGCTTAACCTTTAGAACTTAGTTCTAACTCCAAACCTCATCTTTGGACTCAGAACCATCCATCTTTGGTAAGTGGTACTTTCTCTCAAAAGTCTAATGCTCAATTCTCCTCATTCTCTAGTTTCTAGATCTCCCAAATATTCTAATCACCACAGCAACTGGCTTTGTTCTCAGTATAAAGCATATCGAGCATGCACCAGAATCTCTGAATTCTAATCCCAGTTAGAAGCCATTATGGATAAAATATGTTAATTTTAATGTAATATTTACTAAATAAAATATTTCTCTTCACTCACTAAATTAGCATTATAGACTATTACAATAAACTCCTAACTTTTTTCTCAACTCTGCATTTCACTTTTTTACTCACATAGCTAAGACACAAGGATAATAATTGCAATAGGGTGTGTGTGTGGTTGTGTGTATGTTTGTGAATAATAAAAGAGACTTTGAATGATTTTTTATTGCCTCCAAGACAAATACTAAATCCACCCACAGCAGCATGACAACATAAAACATCTCTATTAAATTGTCTTTTGTTAAATTTGTTCCTTATGGCTATACCACATTTAGAAGTTTGCTAAAATTCCACTTCAGATTCAAGATGAAGAATAAAAGTTCTGTTTTTGTGAATCCTCCCTTGACATTAGCTGGAAGTTACTTACTCTTTCTGTGGATTTTTCCTAAATATGTTTGTACCTTCAGAAGAGTATCAGAGTAAATGAATTGGTGAGTGGATGAATTAATTAATCAGGTGGTTTTGTGTACAGAATTTCTAAAATCACTTCTATCTCTAACTTTCCACAATTTTTGACCTCAATCAGATACTGAAGGAAAGAATAAGAAATGTTATATGGAAAGAAATGTACAAACATTTCTAACAATAATAATAATAAACAAATCTGTCCTCAAGTCCCATGTATCTCAGTCTGAGCCTCACAGAAACTCTTGATATAGGCAGATAGTTATTATTACATTGCCAAAGGTAAGGAGAAAAACTAGTAGGGATCGCCTGCTTTAATATCACATGAAACATTCATTAAATGCAAAGTTTTGTTCCCCATTCCATATCTCCTAAATCAATTTTTAGAGGGATAGACTTTTGGAATCTTCATTTATACACTTTTTCTTCACTTTGCAATATTTATGCACACTTGTGTTTGAGTACTATTGGAATAGGGTATTATGATTTGATAGATAAATATTCTACACACAGATCTGAATTCTCTTCACTCATAAAAAAAAGAAGTCCATAACTGAGAGAAGCTTGTTGAGAAATAGAAGGGGGGGGGGCGGAGACAAGATGGCTGACTGAAGCCAGCTTTCTACAGAGGCTCCCATCCAGAAGGAGAGTTAAAGGACAGAAATTTAGCAAGTAACCTGGTGGATTTGAGCTGCACCAAGAGAGAAGGTTGAAGAATGCACATCAACCCTGCTAAGGTGAGCTGTGACCACAAGGATACAAACAAAAGGTAGAAAATCCATCACCAAGCAGATGGTAGTCCCCTCCCCCATGAGAATGGCTCAGAGTGCCCCACAAACAAATGGGCAGAGATCAAAGTTCCTCCCACTAAACTCCACAGGAGAGACCCTCTAAAAACTGGACCTACCTCCCCTACTAGGGTGCCATGGTGTTCTCCTACCAGGCATATAACTGTATAAAACTGTATATATTCTCTACCTTTAACTCTGAGCTCCCAGCACTCCCTCCACTTTCACTCTGAGGTCTGGAGGCCAGTCGCCCAGGAGTCCAGATTCTTGGGTGATTTCTCGAGGGGTGTGGACAGGGCCTGAACTGCAGCTGGTCAGTGCTGGCTGTGGGACAAGGGATTGAGGAGAGGACTGTCGCTGAGAGGGAACTACACTGGAGCGGTGGACCTCCGAGGCGCAGAGCAGCAGCCACCTTTTAGCAACAATAGGGCTTACTCACGGATATTGTGAAGACATACCCCCTATCTCCCTGGGCAACTAGAGGAGGCCGGCAACCACCACAAACAGATCTGGGACAGAAACGCAGGCCCCATGAGTAAAGGGTTTGCCTGAGGCGGTACCAACCTGGGTGGAGCACAGGGACTACAAACGCACTCGCAGACCCCGGAAGTTCCCAGAATAGGGCTGACCCAGAGGACCACTTTACTGAGCCTAAGACACACCTGGCCCTCAGGGAATTGTCATCCTATAGACAAAGGAAGGCAGCAGGATAGAACTGACAGGTAACCGAATGCAAACCTGTAAGACCAAGACAGGGCCTGAGGCACAGGCTCTGGAAACTCAAAACAGCTTCTCTTCTGCAGGGGAATTTAGCAGGAACAGAAACAAAATCCCGCAAAGTTGTTCTGTTCTGTTCTGTCAGTAACATCAATCAGAGGCGGGGCTGGAAGTGAATGAACACCCCCCAGCCTTCTTCAAGCGCTCGAGGTTGTCAGGTCTCACCTCCTGCTAGTAGAGGCCGAGTGCAGCAGCCTAGCTGAACAGAAATAGCTTTCTGTGTGGTTCAGGCAGGTGCAAACACCTGGAATATCTGTTCACTACAGGCAACTGGGTCAGCCAATTGCAGGGCTATCAGTGACTGGGTGTGAAAGAGGTGCAAGGTGGGGAAGGAGGCATCAACCTTCCCAGACTGATCTATTTGCAGTATGGCTCCTCCTGACTCCACGCAGCACTGGAGCAAGTCATATCAGAGTACTCACCAGACCCCTGTGATCCAGTTCACAGAGACCTCTTAAACTCTCCCACCCAAGACAGGGGCTGACTGAGACAATTGATTTGAACCTTTTGAACTGAGCCAAATGCCTGAGGACTATTGAGGTGGTGCCCCAGGTGTGTGGTTGTAGGAAGGTTTGATTTTCCTTTTTCAATTGTTGCCTGCAGTAGGTGGGGTGACTTAATTGCTGGTATTTCTCCACAGCTGAGACTTCAACCCAGAGTAACTGTTTCACTAGGGTTGAACAGAAACTAGCTGCAAACAAGACAGAACCACTTAGCCCCACCACACCAAACAGGGCCCCAGTTTCTCAGGCCATAGCACTGTAGGGGTCCTCAACAAATCTCCAGGGGAAAAATCAAAGGGTGTAAAACAATCATGGGGTGGAATCAGTGGAAAAACTCTGGTAACATGAATAACCAGAATAGATCAACCCCCCTAAGGAAAGATATGGCAGATGTAACTGAAGAACCCCTTCATAAACAACTGGCCAAAATGTCAGAAATCGAATTCAGAATTTGTATTGCAAACAAGGTTAATAAAGTGCAGGAAAATTTGAAATTAGAAATTCAAGCAGCAATTCAAAAGTCGAAATTAGAAATTCGAGCAGCAATTCAAAAGTCGGAATTAGAAATTTGAGGAGAAATTCAAAAGTTATCTCAAGAATTTAATGAACTTAAAGACAAAACCACCAAAGATTTAGACACACTGAAGCAAGAATTTGCAGCCCTCAATGATGTGAAAAATACAGTAGAATCCCTCACTAACTGAGTGGATCAAGCAGAAGAAAGGATTTCTGACATTGAAGACAAAGCCTTTGAATGCTCCCAAACTCTCAAAGAGGAAGAGAAATGGAGAGCAAAAACGGATCATTCTCTCAGAGAACTCTAAGATAATTCAAAGAAGGCTAATATCTGCCTAAGTTGAATCCCTGAAACCGATGAAATGGCCTCGCTAAGCACAAAGGCCCTTCTCCATGAAATTATGAAAGAGAATTTTCCAGATATGCCTAGAGATTCTGAAATTCAGATAGCAGACAGCTTCAGAACCCCAGCATGACTCAATCTTAATAAGACATCCCCCAGGCATATCATAATTAACTTCACTAAAGTTAATATGAAGGAGAAAATTCTCAAAGCAGCCAGACATAAGAAAGCCATTACTTACAAAGGGAAGAATATTAAAATGCAAATCTCTCTGCTGCAACGTTTCAAGCTAGAAGAGGGTGGTCATCGACTTTTAATCTCCTAAAGCAAAATAACTTTCAATCCCAGATCCTGTGTCCAGCTAAACTGAGTTTCATTTATGATGGAGAAATTAAATACTTTAATGACATTCATATGCTGAAGAAATTTGCCATAACCAAAACAGCTCTTAAGGATATTATCAGACCTATCCTCCATAATGACCAACCCAATCCTCTACCACAAAAGTAAACTCACTCAGAAACTGTTGATCAAACTCCAAATTCTACACTGGTGAAAAAATTTAAAATGTCCACTGGACTTTCAAAAAAATTGATACCCAAAATTTTACCAGATTATCAATATTCTCCATTAATGTGAATGGCTTAACTGTCCTCTAAAGAGGCATAGGTTAGCTGACTGGATACAAAAACTCAGGCCAGATATTTGTTGCATACAAGAGTCACATCTTAACTTAAAAGATAAATATAGACTTAGGGTGAAAGGATGGTCATCCATTTTTCAGGCAAATGGTAATCAGAAAAAAGCAGGTGTTGCAATTTTATTTGCAGACACAATAGGCTTTAAACCAACAAAAGTAAGGAAGGACAAGAATGGTCACTTCATATTTGCTAAGGGTAATACTCAATATGATTAGATTTCAGTTATTAATACCTATGCATCCAACCAGAATGCACCTCAATTTATAAGAGAAACTCTAACAGACATGAGCAACTTGATTTTCTCCAGCTCCATAATAGTCAGAGATTTCTACACTCCTTTGGCAGAGTTGGATCGATCCTCCAACAAGAAGCTGAGCAAAGAAATTTTAGATTTAAACCTAACCATCCAACATTTGGATTTAGCAGACATGTACAGAGCATTTCATCCCAACAAAACTGAATACAAATACTTCTCATCAGCCCACGGAACATACTCCAAAATCAATCACATCTTAGGTCACAAGTCTAACCTGAGTAAATTTAAAGGAATAGAAATTATTCCTTGCATCTTCTCAGACCACCATGGAATAAAAGTTGAGCTGAGTAGCAACAGGAATCTGCATACTCATACAAAAACATGCCAGTTAAATAACCTTATGCTGAATGATAGCTGGGTCAGAGATGAAATTAAGAAGGAAATTGCCAAATTTCTGGAACAAAACGACATTGAAGATACAAATGATCAGAATCTCTGGGATACTGCAAAGGCAGTCCTAAGAGAAAAATTTATAACACTGCAAGCCTTCCTCAAGAGAACGGAAAGAGAGGAAGTTAACAACTTAATGGGACATCTCAAGTAAATGGAAAAGGAAGAACAACCCAACCCCAAACCCAGTAGAAGAAAAGAAATAACAAAAATTAGAGCAGAATTAAATGAAATTGAAAACAAAAGAATTATACAACAGATCAATAAATCAAAAAGTTGGTTTTCTGAAAAGGTCAATAAAATAGATAAACCTTTGGCCAACCTAATCAGGAAAAAAAGAGTACAATTTCTCATCTCATCAATCAGAAATGACAAAGACGAAATAACAACAGCCTCCTCAGAAATTCAAAAAATCCTTAATGAATATTACAAGAAACTGTATTCTCAGAAATATGACAAAATGAAGGAAATTGACCGATACTTGGAAGCATGTCACCTTCCAAAACTTAGCCAGAATCAAGTGGAAATGTTGAAAGGCCCATATCAAGTTCAGAAATAGCATCAACTATACAAAACCTCCCTAAAAGAAAAGTTCGGGACCAGACGGTTTCACGTCAGAATTCTACCAAACCTTTAAAGAGGAATTAGTACCTACATTACTCAACCTGTTTTAAAAAGTAGAAAAAGAACATAGACTACCCAACATGTTCTATGAAGCAAACATCACCCTGATCCCCAAACCAGGAAAAGACCCAACAAGAAAAGAAAATTATAGACCCATATCACTAATGAATATAGATGCAAAAATACTCAATAACATCCTAACAAACAGAATCCAGCAACACATCAAACAAATTATACATCATGACCAAGTCAGTTTTATCCCAGAGTCTCAAGGCTGGTTAAATATCAGTAAATCTATAAGTATAATTCAGCACATAAACAAATTAAAAAACAAAGACCATATGATTCTCTCAATTGATGCAGAAAAAGCTTTTGATAATATCCAGCATCCCTTCTTCTTCAGAACACTTAGGAAAATTAGTATAGAGGGACATTTTTTAAACTGATAGAGGCCATCTACAGCAAACCCATAGCAAATATGATATTGAATGGAGTTAAATTGAAACCATTTCCACTCAGATCAGGAACCAGACAAGACTGCCCATTGTCTCCACTGCTCTTTAACATTGTAACGGAAGTTTTAGCCACCACACTTAGGGAAGAAAAAGCAATCAAGTGTATCCATATAGGATCAGAAGAGATCAAACTTTCGCTCTTCACAGATGATATGATTGTATATCTGTAAAACACCAGGAATTATACAACAAAACTCTTAGAAGTGATCAAGGAATACAGCAGCATCTCAGGTTACAAAATCAACACCCATAAATCTGTAGCCTTTATATACACCAGCAATAGCCAACTGAAAAAACAGTTAAGGACTCTATCCCATTCACAGTAGTGCCAAAGAAGATGAAATATTTGGGAGTTTATCTAACAAAGGACGTGAAAGATCTCTATAAAGAGAATTATGAAAGACTAAGAAAAGAAATAGCTGAAAATGTTAACAAATGGAAAGACATACCATGCTCATGGCTGGGAAGAATCAGCATTGTTAAAAATGTCCATACTACCCAAAGCAATATATAATTTTAATGCAATCCCTATTAAAGTTCCACTGTCATACTTTAAAGATCTTGAAAAAACAATCCTTCGTATTATATTGAAGCAGAATGAATCTCGAATAGCCAAGACATTAATCAGAAATTAAAACAAAGTAGGAAGAATCACACTACCAGACCTCAGACTATAATACAAATCGATAGTGATCAAAACAGCATGGTACTGACACAAAAACAGAGAAGTAGATGTCTGGAACAGAATAGAGAACCAAGAGATGAATCCAGCTACTTACCATTATCTGACCTTTGACAAGCCAATTAAAAGCATTCAGAATATTATGCAGCCTTAAAGAAAGATGGAGACTTTGCCTCTTTCGTGTTTACATGGATGGAGCTGGAGCATATTCTTCTTAGTAAAGTATCTCAAGAATATAAGAGAAAGTACCCAATGTTCTCAGCCCTACTATGAGACTAATTTAGGGTTTTCACATGAAAGCTATAACCCAGTTACAACCTAAGAATAGGGGGAAGGGGGAAAGGGAGGGGAGGGAGGCGAGGGAGGGAGGAGGTGGGTAGAGGGAAGGGGATTGGTGGGATTACACCAGCGGTGTATCTTACAATGGTGTATGTGTAACTTGGTAAACGGTCTGTGAAGCTAGTGAATGATGCCCCATGATCATATCAATGTACACAGCTATGATTTAATAAAAAATAAAAAAAAAATAAAAGCATTCAGTGGGGAAAAGATTCCCTATTTAACAAATGGTGCTGGGTGAACTGGCTGGCAACCTGTAGAAGACTGAAACTGGACCCACACCTTTCATCATTAACTAAGGTAGACTCTCACTGGATTAAAGATTTAAACTTAAGACATGAAACTATAAAAATACTAGAAGAGTGTGCAGGGAAAACCCTTGAAGGAATCGGTCTCGGCGAGTATTTTATAAGGAAGACGCTCCGGGCAATTGAAGCAGGTTCAAAAGTATGCTACTAGGACCTGATCAAACTAAAAAGCTTCTGCACAGCCAAGAACACAGTAAGTAAAGCAAGCAAACAGCCCTCAGAATGGGAGAATATATTTGCAGGTTATGTCTCCAATGAAGGTTTAATAACCAGAACCCACAGAGAACTCAAATGTATAAGCAAGAAAAGAACAAGTGATCCCCTTGCAGGCTGGGCAAGGGACTTGAAGAGAAACTTCTCTGAAGAAGACAGGAGCATGGCCTACAGACATATGAAAAAATGCTCATCATCTTTAATCATCAGATAAATGCAAATCAAAACTACTTTGAGATATCATCTAACTCCAGTAAGACTAGCCTATATCACAAAATCCCAAGACCAGAGATGTTGGCATGGATGTGGAGAAAAGGGAACACTTCTACACTGCTGGTGGGAATGCAAATTAATATGTTTTTTTTGGAAAGGTTTTTGGAGAACATTTAGAGATCTAAAAATACACCTGCCATTCAATCCTATAATTCTTCTACTAGGTATATACCCAGAAGACCAAAAATCACATCATAACAAAAATATTTTTACCAGAAAGTTTTGTGCAGCCCAATTCATAATCGCTAAGTCACGGAAAAAGCCCAAGTGCTCATTGATCCATAAATGGATTAATAAATTGTGGTATATGTACACCATGGAATATTATGCAGCCTTAAAGAAAGATGGAGACTTTACCTCTTTCATGTTTACATGCATGGAGCTGGAAGATATTCTTCTTAGTAAAGTATCTCAAGAATGGACGAAAAAGTATCCAATGTACTCAGCCCTACTATTAAACTAATTTATGGCTTTCACATGAAAGCTATAACCCAGTTACAACCTAAGAATAAGGGGAAGAGGGAAGGAGAGGAGAGGGAAGGAGGAGGTGGGCAGAGAGAAGGAGATTCGTGATATTACACCTGCGTTGCATTTTACAAGGGTATATGTGAAACTTAGTAAATGTGGAATGTAAATATCTTAGCACAATAACTAAGAAAATGCCAGGAAGGCTATGTTAACCAGTGTAATGAAAATGTGTCAAACGATCTATGAAACCAGTTTATGGTGCCATATATGATCACATTAATGCACACAGCTATGATTTAATTAAAAAGAGAGAAAGAGAAATAGAAGACTTTGAAGTATGGGCCATAAAATCAGAGATTAAGTTTGAATAGAGAACACTGAAGACAAAAAATATCTGATACTAAATTAATTAAAAGATGAGGTAAAAATCCAAAGTCGACTTAGCCAAATTAATATTTTATTTCTTAAATTATTTAGGTTTATCTGTATTTGAGATCATTGTCTTCATCTCTACCTGTCTATAGGAATATTGTTCTAAAAGGGGGAGGATATTTAAGTGAAATTTTCACTGAGGTTTGGACTTGCATAGACTTCTTTAAGGACTCAGAATATAATGGATATTTCTGATAATGTATAAGTAAACATTAAAGCAAATCTTATGATCCTTATGTATAAATAAACATTAAAGCAAACCTACATAATCCTCCTTGGATCCAATTAAATTTAAATCTAGGAAAAATGAAAAACAGATTTTTGCATACATTCTTTGCATGTACTTTGAAAGAAACTTCCTCAGTGACAATTATCTCTTACTGAAGTGAACTAACTAATATTTGAGCACAGGAAAGTTTCTATACATATTTCCATTTGCTCTTGTGAGAAGTCAGTCCAATACCCTATTTTGCCATGGATTGTCTGGGACAAAGCAAGATTAATAAAGTCACAAATATAAAATATGTTTCGGTCTTTTTCAGACGACAAAACTGTTTTCTTACTGTTAAATAATTTCAACACTTCTTCTATATACAATAGAACTTCCATAGTTGACCACCTCCCTACACTGGCTAACTCCTTAAGTCAACTTCATTTACATAGAATAAACATGCACCACATATAAGTATCAGTACAATGTTGACTACCACCGCATATTGACCAATTTGTTATAGTCTCTTGGTTGGGCATCTGTCCGTGGTTCTAGTATTTAATTACTGCACAGTTCAATATGAATCTCTCTTCAGACATACATCTGTTCAAAGATCTGGAAATAACTTAAGACTGAAACCTCCTCTTTCCTAGGTTAGCACTTCTAGTTTCTTCCTACTTTCATAAAATACTTTATCCATGACTTCACTAGCTACATTGTTTTATTCTGGAAAGACTTTTAAGCCCCAAGAATAAATCAATGCTCTGTATGTGACTCAATTAGGGGAGAGAACAATGGTACTTGCTTGCCCTCAATTTAGGTAGTCCAGTTCTATTTTTGCAAACTAAATTGTGTTTTCTTTTCTTAGAAGCACTTGTGGAATTCTAAAAGGCCAAGGATTTAAAAAGAAAAAGTAAATGAGACTAGGACTTGATCATAGTTTCACCCTTTTATTAGCTCTGTGAATTTAAGCAGATTGCTTAACATCTTTGAGTTACAAGTTTGTTACTTCTGTAAAAAAATTACTGAGAGAATAAAACAAAATGGGGTAAGTAGAATAAAGTGAGTTCTCATATTAACTAAAATCCTTTTAAAAATGGATATTAATAATCTCTGAACAATTATCTGGAAACCTTTGGACAAAAAAATATATTCCTTACTCATAAAAGCATAGAAAATTGATTTGAGACTTTTGATGAGGCAAAGCTCTGAAAAAATACTTGGAACTGTCCCTCCAGTAGTGCTAAAATTGGGAAAGCTGAGAGGATGCAACTCAGACATCAAAAGGAAATGAAGTAATATACACAAAGACCCTATATAACTTATAAAGGATAATAAGTATCAGTAATTTATTCCATCCTATTTATTTTTGTTTTTAATTTAAAATATAATAAAAATTGACAGCTTCATTTTATAGAGCTGAGGTCATCATTGAACATTTCTCTATTTCCTAATTCTTTCATCAAGTATAACCACAATGGTTAATTTTCCATAAATTTTCAAGTGTATGCTTGTATAATATTATTTTATAATTTATATGTTAGCATACTGTTGATATGACTTAACAAATATTACTATTTTCCCTTAACGATACGTAAGAAATCTTCATGCCATTGCACAAGTTTCATTCATTATAATTTTAATTGGAGAAAAAAGTTTTAGAAACCTGTTGTTTCATAAATATATAATTCAAAGTTTCAATGTTCTGTTCATTTCATTGGCCAAGTACTGAGGTAAACTTATATTTACAATGCTAATGCATTTATGTAAGTTGGGTTGACATTTTGAATAGAAGAGACCTAGATTTGTCTTAAATAGCAACTGTGATTAGCTATTTTCCATATTAGTGATAGTCTTAAAACAGAAAAACCTATTGCATGCTGTCAAAGCTATATGAGCCTAAACCTTTACAAAGTCTCATTATATTTATTAAACTGGTTTTAAAGTGATAAATGAAAAATAATGAGAGGCAGCCTTTTCAAATAACTTACAGCCATTACATCATTATTCAATAAAATGAATAAAATCTTATAAAATCTGAAAAATATATCTAGGTTAATCATTCCTATTAATAGACACTTACTCCCTTGTGAAAAAGTGAAAAGACCACATGGCCTTAAAATGCAGGTGGTTCGTGCTCATCTATTTGTCTACTTTTGGCAGAGGTACTCTTTTTCCATCTTGTAGCTACCAAGTAGCTCTTACTAGATTAGCTTACTTCTCTTTAGCCTAGAGATTTTTATTTTTTTAGTTCAAGCAAGCTGGTTCTGTTTATTTACACTTTGTTTTTTCTCCATTCTTTAGTTATGATAGTTTCAATTGATCTACTTTTAAATTTCATGATAGTTACTCGTCTCCATTTTTGTTAAGTCCATCTGACTCATTTTAAAATGATTAGTTGTTAAGTTAAAATGGGATATGCTTAAAATGTACAGTGTGATTATTTTATATAAGAATATATTGTATAATTATTACCATAATGAAATGAACACATATAACCATTGGCACTCATGCCAATCATTAGATCTCCAAAATCGAGCTTGTTTTCTTTCCAGATATTATACCTTTTGACTGTAAAATAATTTTATTCTGTTTTGAAAATTCCTTCTTTTTGTTCATTGAGAGAATATTTTCTTTCATTGTGGAGTATAACTTTAATAGCTGACTTAAAATCCTTACCTGCTAATTCTAAAATCTTGATCCTTTCAAGGCAGGTCTTTACTTATTGTCCTTTCTCTTGAAAATAGTCATATTTTCATGCTTTTATTCATATTGTAAATAATATTATATTCTGAGGAAAAGGTTAGATAACTTGTTGGAGATAGGAATGGAATCAAGAATTCTCTAACAGCCCTTCTTCATTTAATTTTGATTTTTAATTATGAGGTGTTTTACATATTCCAAATTCAAAACAGGAATAAAGCAAACCTTAACATTAAATACACAGAAACAAATGAACATATATAAATAAATGTGTGTATACATACATATATATAGTGATAAAATCACTTCAAGTAATTTTTCAGCAGTCTTTAAAAAGATATATGATGGCAAAAAAATGCAAAGTAATTTTAAATTTCTCCTAGCCTTATTATTAATAATATTAATGAAATTGCAACTGTGAAACTATTTTTTTGTATATTGCAGGATGAACTGAATACATGTCTTCATGTTATTATAGAGCTAAAGAAGAAATTAAAATTTCTGTTATAAATTTTATTGAAAATATAAATGTGTATGTCTTTTTTAAGTGTCTATCTCCATCAAAAGTGTCTAGTGGCTAAAATATCATAGCAGCAAGTATTTCCAGCACCAAATGTCAGTTTCTCAAAAAACAAGAGAATCAAAGAAAAAAACAGCTTAACAATTTATTTCAGAAATGGCTGATTCCAGGTCCAAGTCTGGGGAGCAGGAAAAGTACAAAATGATCTTAGTAATATTATGGTAAAAATCCAGGAAGAATTAAAAGAATAATAAAGGTTTTTAACTTAAAAACAAAATAAAACAAACAAAAATACTGGGGCCATCTTTAAGGGGCTGCAACTTTCAAAACTTGTGAAAATTGGAGCCTAATGTAGAATTATGATATGAATCAACTGTAAAAGTTTGATCACATCAAAATTCATGAGACCATAATATTACTCAAAAAAGAGGACCAAAAGAAAACTCATTCATTATCATTGAAGTAGCTGATTTTATTTAGTTCTTACTAAAGATTGATAATTTTTAAAAGAAAAAAATACACATATATATTAATACATAAATATTTTTCTCTTTAAATTATTACCTGAAAAGAGCAAACTTTATGTATAGAAGTAAAGCAACAAATGAATGTATTAGTAGAGATTAAAAACTTTTAAAATTATCATTTTACACTCTACAGTGAAAATAATTAATTCAGGTAAAGATCATCAATTGTGGCATAAACTACTAGGGATATTTACTAATGTTCCATTTGGTATTGAAGAATTATTGTGTACATTCATAGCTGATTAAAAAGGAAAAATGTGTGCCTTTATGGGAAGTTTTGATAACTTTGATCATTTTTTATCACAGTAAATGAGCAAATTTGAATACTGTTAGTGGGACAAATTGATGTTACATGCTTCATGATATGCTGCAGTAGAAAATATGATAGAATCTCCATAATTGATCACCTCCCTATATTAATCACTTCCTTAAAGTGACCTACTTTCATAGATCAGACAAGCACCACATATATGTTTTGGTACAATAGGCCTACTTCCTTGTATTGACTACTTCTAGTTATTGACCAGTTTGTTATAATCCTTTAGATGATCAACTTACATAGGTTCTACTGTACTTGGCATCACCATGACACATTCTTTCTAAAAATGTTTAATCTAATCCCATCAAAACCTTAGAACTAATTTTTATTTTTCACAAAATACAAAGAAATAAATTAAGGGATATCTGGAGGAAATGACCATAAATCTACAATTGTAAGATATCCTGAAAGACAATTGGACTAGTCTCCGTAGAAAGTCAATTTTGTAAAAACAAACAAACAAAAAAGTTGGAGAGAATCTAGTTTAGATTAAAGATACTAAGAAGATCTTATAATCAAATAGTTAATTATGAATTAACTTTGATTTTATGATCCTGGTTCATAAAAATAAAGAAATATGGATGGATTATTAGATGACAATAGTAAATTACTAAATTTATTACTATTCGTTTTGATATTATGTTCATTTTGTAGTTATGAATGTCCTTATTTTTACGTGGTGTATGCAGAAGTATTTGGCAGTGAAGTATCATAGTACCTATATCTGATTTCCAGATATATTTCTCAGTCAATTAAGACACATTTGGCAAAATGTTAATAATCATTAGTTGTTGATGGTGAACATAAGGGCTTTCATGTATTATTTTTTCAACTTATTTATGTTTGAAATTTTTCATGATAACATATTGTAATCTAAGAAAAATATAAATTTTTCTTAAATATAATTTACAAATGTGTTTTCTTCATTCCACATCACTCTGTCACTGCTAACTTCACTGTTACATGCTCTTCTCATTCACTATACCCTGTATTTCTTCTGTCAGCTTACTTCCTCTTATGTCTCCAAGCTTCCCAATAAACCAATAAAAATCAAACACTAACTATGGTCCATTTATATTCTATACACATCATTGTTGTCCTTATCTGACTTTTCCATAGACATTGTCTCTTCCCCAGACTATTAAAATTCTGTCCACATAAAATTCTGTCCTTCATAAAGATGTTCCAGACTTCATGGTCAAATGTCAATTTCTCTTCTTTTAAATCCATTATAATGTTTATATTTTATTCTCACAATAACATAAATAGCATTATCATCCTATGTATGTGCATGTCCCTAACCCTGCCATATCTTCTGTTGTATTATATACCCCTGATTTTTACAGTGTTGTACATTAATTAATTACAATTAATTCATTAATGCAACAAGAATTGTTAATGCCTACTCTATAAGTCTTACCTAGTGCTAGGAAGTGAAACTGCAAAGACCAATAAAAAAAATTAATGTAGAGAGTATGTATTTTTTTAATTGAGACAACCTTAAAGGAAGATAATTCTTTTTTCCTTTGTTTCTTTTCTAAATTTAATTGAGATATAATAAATTATCCTGATCTTCTTAAGTTTAAAGCAAGTTATACGACATAGTTGTCTGCCTCAGGTGATAGGATTGAGTAATATTTTTCTCTTACTCTCACATTGTCTCACACAACCAGACGTGTACATAGAACTTACTTTCTTTAATATTCATTTTGTCAACTTCTTACTTGATTCTTAGCTACTTGAAGTTTAAAGTAAGGAAGAAAAACCTACTGTAATATCCATTTCATTTCTTCCAAAGTTATTATCAGAAAATATGTTGTAGTACTTAAGTGTAAATGATGATATTAATAGCACTTTTGTATTTCCATCAAGTTTACCATTGTAGGCTGGTCTCTGAACCAAGGCAAATTTTCACCCAATTCAGTATTTTATCAAGGCCATGAACCTATGAGACTTGCATATTGTTGTACATTTATATTTATTTATTTATTTATTCATTCATTCATTCTTGAGACAAAGTCTTGTTCTGTTGCTTGGGCTAGAATTCAGTGAAGTAATCATACCTCATTGAAACCTCATTGTCCCAGACTTTTGTAATCCTCCCACCTCATCAACCTGGGTAGCTGGGACAAAGGAAATGGGTTATCATATTTGGCCCATATTGCTCTTTTTACATGGTACTCTATCAAAGGTTTTTTTTTTTTTTATTTCAACTCAACTATGTCTACTATTCTATATATGACTGTCATTGTCACTTTTTCAGGAAAATGTATTCACTTATTTACAGTAAGTAACTGATTCAAATATCTCATGTTGACCTGGTAAAGTTTTGTTAATTGGATATTTCTGGAGCTTAAATATTATCACTAAATTCAGACAATCAATTTACTCTACATTCTCAGAAATTTCCCCAAACAAAGCTAGTATATTATAAATCAATTCAGAATTGAAACTAAATTAAAACAATTTGGAAAATATTCTGTTGCCTTTACTTTTGAAATCCTATTAATGCAACAACTCACTTGTATATCCACCCAATCACTGTGGGCAAGAATCCATTCAAAGTCACCTTTGTAATTTTGTGATTTAAAACCCATATGTCTCCTTGTTTCAATACAGGAAGTTATGACAAAATTACAATTATATTTTTACTTTATTGTCTGTATACATCCAATATATTTTCCTGTTAGGTCTATTTACACCCTCAGAATACTTTAAAATTTATTAAATCTTGAAGTGATGATGTCATATCAAATGAAATAGAAAGTGAGATGGATAGAAATAATTATCTCATGAATTTAAACATATGTGGCATTTTTATTTTTAATTTTTGATAATTTAAATAATGACTATGTATGAGTCACTTAATCTATCTAAGCCTCAATATTCTATCAAATATCTATAAAAGAGTGTATGTTTTTATACAAATTATCCAGATATTTTAGACTTCATTGAATCAGTATGAATTTTTCCATTTTATTCTTTCCCTTTACTTTATAAGATTTAAAATTTTCTTTCAAGTTAGTTTAACTCTGCAAGTTATGACATGACAAGAGCAAACAAAAACTCACAGATGAATTTTTGTTTAGGTCTTTCATATAATGATTATAATTGTAGAGACTAATTAACTTAACCTTTTATATGATAGCTTTCAAAAATTTATGAAAGAATATCATTTTTTTCTTCTTTCTCCCTAAAAAGAAAATTCCTATCCTTATATATCCCAAAACTTAGAAACTACACAACTAAACATACATCCACAGACTTAGTGTTCCCAGCATCTGAAGATTTGATTTTAAATGTTACTAAAACTGCCAATAATTTGCAAAGAAACCATACTAAAGTGGTTTCCCTAATCTGCCCCTATTTTCTGGTTATTTTATATTTTTTTCTACAAAATTTCAGACTATAACATCTCTTTTTCTGTATCCAAAGATAAAATCATATATTTGCAAATTGATGGATTTTCAAATGCTAGAAAATAAGAATAAGTGATATTACAAGAAAGAGATTGCCATAAATCAGTCAAGTAATTTCCTTTCATATATTCATTGGGTATCTACCACATGCTCAAAAAAAATTTAAGTGTAATATCCTTGGCTATTTCCTTTTTGAGGATTTCATAATTTTCTTTATAGAGGTCCTTCACCTCCTTCGTTAGGTATATTCCTAGGTATTTCATTTTCTTTGAAACTATGGTGAAGGGAGTTGTGTCCTTAATTAGCTTCTCATCTTGACTGTTATTGGTGTATGCAAAGGCTACTGACTTCTGGACATTGATTTTATATCCTGAAACATTACTGTATTTTTTGATGACTTCTAGGAGTCTTGTGTTTGAGTCTTTGGGATTCTCTAAGTATAAGATCATGTCGTCAGCAAAGAGGGAGAGTTTGACCTTCTCTGCTCCCATTTGGATTCCCTTTATTTCCTTGTCTTGCCTAATTGTATTGGCTAGAACTTCCAGCACTATGTTGAATAGTAAAGGTGACAGAGGAAAACCTTCTCTGGTTCCAGTTGGAAAAGCTTTCAGTTTTACTTCATTCAGTAAAATATTGGCTGTGGGTTTGTCATAGATAGCTTCAATCAGTTTTAGAAATGTGCCACCTATGCCTATACTCTTCAGTGTTCTAATTAGAAAAGGATGCCGGATTTTATCAAATGTTTCTTCTGGATCTATTGAGAGGATCATATGATCTTTATTTTTGCTTCTGTTAATATGGTGGATAACGTTTATGGACTTGCGTATGTTAAACCAGCCTTGCATCCTTGGGATGAAACCTACTTGATCATGATGTATGACTTTTTTGATGATAAGCTGTAATCTATTGGCTAGGATTTTGTTGAGAATTTTTGCATCTATATTCATGAGTGAGATTGGTCTGAAATTCTCCTTTTTGGTTGGGTCTTTTCCTGGTTTTGGTATCAGGGTGATGTTTGCTTCATAGAATGTGTTGGGGAAGATTCCTTCTTCCTCAATTTTTTTGGAATAATTTCTACAGTACAGGAATAAGCTCTTCCTTGAAGGTTTGATAGAATTCTGGAGTGAAGCCATCTGGACCAGGGCATTTTTTGGTTGGAAGCTTTTTTATTGTTTCTTGAATCTCAGTGCTTGAAATTGGTCTGTTCAGGAGCTCTATTTCTTCCTGGCTGAGTCTAGGGAGAGGGTGTGATTCCAAATATTGATCTATTTCCGTCACATTGTCAAATTTCTGGGCATAGAGTTTCTGCCAGTATTCAGAGATGATCTCTTGTCTCTCTGTGGGATCAGTTGTTATTTCCCCTTTATCATTTCTGATTGAGGTTACTAGAGATTTTACTTTTCTATTTCTCGTTAGTTGGGCCAATGGTTTATCTATTTTATTTATATTTTCAAAAAACCAACTCCTTGTTTCATTAATTTTCTGAATGATTCTTTTGTTTTCAATTTCATTGATCTCTGATTTGATTTTGGATATTTCTTTTCTTCTACTGGGTTTAGGCTTAGATTGTTCTTCTTTTTCCAATTCCATAAGATCTCTTGTGAGATTGTTGATGTGCTTTCTTTCTGTTTTTCGAATGTAGGCATCTAAAGTGATAAATTTTCCTCTGAAAACTGCCTTTGCAGTATCCCACAGGTTTTGTTAGCTTGTGTCTTAATTGTTGTTATGCTCAAGGAAGTTAACGATTTCCTGTTTTATTTCTTCCTGCACCCATCTGTTATTCAACAGAAGGTTGTTTAATTTCCACGCCTTTGTGTGGGGTAGAACATTTCTTTTAGAGTTGAGTTCCACCTTTAGTGCCTTATAGTCTGAGAATATACAAGGTAAAATTTCAATTCTTTTGATTCTGTTGATATTTGTTTTGTGTCCCAGGATATGATCAATTTTGGAGAATGTTCCATGGGGTTATGAGAAGAATGTATATTCTTTATCTTTGAGATGGAGTGTTCTATATGCATCTATCAAGCACAGTTGTTTTAGTGTCTCATTTAAATCTCTTATATCTTTTTTTAACTTCTGTTTAGAGGATCAGCCCAGCATGGATGGGAAGAATCAACATTGTTAAAATGTCCACACTTCCCAAAGCAATCTACCTATTCAATGCCATTCCTATCAAAATAACAACATCGTACTTTCAAGATTTAGAAAAAATGATTCTGCATTTTGTATGGAACTAGAAAAAAAACCCATATAGCTAAGGAAGTTCTTAGTAATAAAAATAAATCTGGGGGCATCAGCATACCAGATTTTAGTCTGTACTACAAAGCCATAGTGGTCAAGACAGCATGGTACTGGCACAAAAATAGAGACATAGACACCTGAAATAGAATAGAAAACCAAGAAATGAAACTAACATCTTACAACCACCTAATCTTCAATAAACCAAATAAGAACATACCTTGGGGGAAAGACTCCCTATTCAATAAATGGTGTTGGGAGAATTGGATATCCACATGTAAAAGACTGACATGGACTCACACCTTTCCCCACTCACAAAAATTGATTCAAGATGGATAAAGGACTTAAATTTAAGGCATGAAACAATAAAAATACTCAAATAAAGCACAGGAAAAACACTGGCAAAAAATATTGTTCTGGGGAAAGAGTTCATGAAGAAGACTGCCATGGCAATTGCAACAACAACAAAAATAAACAAATGGGACTTCATTAAACTGAAAAGCTTCTGTACAGCTAAGGAGACAACAACCAAAGCAAAGGGACAACCGACACAATGGGAAAGGATATTTGCACATTTTGAATCAGATAAAAGCTTGATAACTAGGATCTATAGAGATCTCCAACTAATCCACATGAAAAAGCCAACAATCCCATATATCAATGGGCAAGAGACATGAATAGAACCTTCTCTAAAGAAGACAGATGAATGGCTAACAAACATATGAAAAAATGTTCATCATCCCTATCTATTAGAGAAATGCAAATCAAAAACCACTCTGAGATACCATCTAACACCAGTGAGAATGGCCCACATCACAAAATCTCAAAACTACAGATACTAGCATGGATGTGGAGAGAAGGGAACACTTTTACACTGTTGGTGGGACTGTAAACTAGTACAACCTTTTTGGAAGGAAGTATGGAGAAACCTCAAAGCACTCAAGCTAGACCTCCCATTTGATCCTGCAATCCCATTACTGGGCATCTACCCAGGAGGAAAAAAATATTTTATTATAAGGACACTTATACTAGACTGTTTATTGTAGCTCAATTTACAATTGCCAAAATGTGGAAACAGCCTAAATGCCCACCAACCCAGGAATGGATTAACAAGCTGTGGTATATGTATACCATGGAATACTATTCAGCTATTAAAAAAATGGAGACTTTACATCCTTTGTATTAACCTGGATAGAAGTGGAAGACATTATTCTTTGTAAAGCATCACAAGAATGGAGAAGCATGGGCGGCGCCTGTGGCTCAGTGAGTAGGGCGCCAGCCCCATATGCCGAGGGTGGCAGGTTCAAACCCAGCCCCGGCCAAACTGCAACAAAGAAATAGCCAGGCGTTGTGGCGGGCGCCTGTAGTCCCAGCTGCTCTGGAGGCTAAGGCAAGAGAATCACATAAGCCCAAGATTGGAGGTTGCTGTGAGCCGTGTGACGCCACAGCACTCTACCCAAGGGCGGTACAGTGAGACTCTGTCTCTACAAAAAAAAAAAAAAAAAAAAAAGAATGGAGAAGCATGAATCCTATGTACTCAATTTCTCAATTTTGATATGAGGACATTTAACGACAATTAAGGTCATGGGTGGGAAGGAAAAGCAGAGAGAGGAAAGGAGGGTGAGGGGTGGGGCCTTAGTGTGTGCCACACCTTCTGGGGGCAAGACATGATTGCAAGAGGGACTTTACCTAACAAATGCAATTAGTGTAACCTGGCTAATTGTACCCTCAATGAATCCCCAACAATAAAAAAAAAAAAAATCTAATTGTAAATTACAGAGCAACGTATACAGAAATGTGAGGTATAACAAGAGGTCCAAGGTGAACAAACTAAATAAGTTAACCATGCTATATGTGAACCTAACTGCTTGTTTATTTATGTACTTCATATTATAAAAGAAGAATGGATTATTCCAAGAAGCAAAGAATTGCAAGGGCTGTTAGAGCAACGGTAGGTGACTCCACAGAAATTGTATATCTCAATCTGATATTAAAGAAATTTTTTTCATTATTTCAGGTAATTTAGGGTAAATAACTGTTTTTAATTTAGAAATGCAATAGTAGAGACTACTAGACAGGAAAAAAAATAAAGTACATGTATTTTATATATATACAGGGTGGTTAAAATCTCATGTGCAATTTAAAATAGTGTGATATATATATGCAATATATATGTGCAATCATATATTTCATTAACTAATAACAATATTCAAACAAATATATTATTACAGACACCAAATTTCCTCTACATGCAGTTTCTTTCTCTCATTGTATAGCCTGTGCTTCTCTGACTTCTCTCCATAATAGTAGGTAGAGAGTGGAAAAAAAATCTATTCCACTGTTTACATCCTACTCATTCAGTTTTATTTTTTACCCAACGTGTTTTATCCTATAGAATATGTCAATTAATTTATCTAACACTGCTTGGATTCTGTTAGTTTTCCTTTTCAAACTCTTAAATATTTTCATTGCCTATGGAATGACGTTGACAGTTTTTATCCAGGTATTCAAGACACTCAATGATCTATCTGTCACTTGCATTTCCCAGAACATGTCTTGCTTCTCCTTAGCTGAATCCTGACTTCAACCCAAACTGGTTTTCTATACTGAAACACCTTAATAATGTACTTAGAATGTTTCTCTTATATCCCAGTCTTCAAAATTTCTCCAGGGATTCAAAGCTCACCTTTGGCATTCATCTGTTTTAACACCCAGCTGGAAATAGCTTAATGTTTAATATGTCTAAATTTATTATTTTTATACTATGAATTTATTTATATTCTATAAATATGTATTTATTTATTTCCTTATTTATTTGTACACTATAATTAATTCTGTATTTATTAGATTCCCCTCTGATTCAAGCAGAAACTATATGTTATAGAAACTATACATTCATTCAGGACTAAACATTTAATTTTTACTCAACAAATGGATGTGAATTGAACTAAATCAAATTGAATACATCATGCATGAACAAATACCATGGCCTGTAGGACCTATTTACATGCAAAAGGAAATTTCATGGACAATTTCCTATTTTACAGACATATTTTACATAATCTCAACAATGACTTCAAGACTTTGGCATATTATTCCATGGGTTTTTCAACAGAATAGGAAGTGCAATATTATTATCTTATTTGACAGATGAGAAAATGGAAACTTAGAAATGTTGAATGCTTTGTTGAAACTGTCGTAATTAGAAAGTTTCAAATCTAAGCTTCCAAATCAACATGTACTCATTTTAAGACTTGGGTTCTTTCTATCAGACAACTGTGAAATATTCCTGTCAGGTGGTAATTAGGGAAAATATTTACATGTAATCATTCCATCTCCCCACTTCTTTTATAATACAGTAAATCAGACCCATGTATTATTTATTAATTTATGCCCACCCAACTCCATATAAACAGACATGGGCACTCATATTTTAGTGAATGCTGAAGCTCTACATTCCACATGGAGTCCCCCATAACTCTAGGAGAAGATGTAGAAATGGTGAATGAAGTAGTCAGCCAGTTATTTCTCAAAACCTTCAGAAATTAGATTTCATTATTTAAAATATATCTACAAATATTTGATCTCTCATTAATCATAATTCTCTTTTTACGTGAAAATGTACCTAAAGGGTTTAAAACATGCAAGTGGGAAGGTTGGATTTTACTGAAAGATAAGCAATCATTGAACAGAAATTTAATAGAGAATTTTCACTGAGGTCTCAATAAAAAGCAGACTCAAAATCTGTCTGTGCTCATGCCACAAATTTAGTGTCATTATTTGGCATCATGGATATTAATAACCACACCACCAGCCCTATCAGGATCTCAACCTTGGGAAATTTGCTTATTCAGATGATCACAGTCATGAAACTGCTGAGTGAATCACAGCTCAACCTTCCTGTGAATATTCCCAGGGCATCGCAGGTTGTTCTCACATGGATAAGTTAATGGTAGAATTGGTTAATTTGCAGTACCCTCCATCCTATTTGGATCAATATCCAGAAAGGAACAGGATCTAAATAATGTTGAATCATCTAAACATTGAGGAGTGGTAACACACAGTTGTAGCATGGATCTCTATATATAAGGTGAAAGAAATTGATTTTATGTTTTAATACATGTGGTCTATTTGTTATGCTTATATATGTAAAGTGTTTATATCCACATGACTTTTTATCCACATTTCTTAATTAACCTTCATTAGTAAAGAAGTAAACACAGGGAAAACTAGTTATGAATTTATAGCTGAGGTATAATGTACAAGGATTTCTGGAGCAAGTTAATAAAGTAAGAATTTGTATGCTACTAATTGGACCTCAGGAAGCAAAATTTCAGGGGAAAACTTAAAGGTGTCTATTCAAATCAAAACCAAAAAACATGACTCAGGAGATCCCAAGGTGGTGTCTGAGAAGGGCCAAAAGGTATGATACAGGATGGAAGTAGGTATGCTAAAGTAGAGTCAAGAGAAGTAAAATATAATGAAGTCAAAAAGAAGATATAGTCTATAAATTCTGGAAGGAGTCTGCATGTGAAATGTGAAAGTGAAAAGTTAAACAGGAAAAGGAGATCTGACAGAGAGACCTGTTTAAAATACTGCTGAAGGCAGGTTGATTTCCATGCATGGGAAAAGCATTCTCATGGCAGAAGAGACTGCCCCAGCCAGATGTTATCTATTTTTGACCTTATTGTTAAACACATGTAGAGTATGACAAAATGAAAGTTGATGTGTATGTGTTTTCCAAAGCGAGCCAATATTGTAGAGCCACATCTGCTGATTACAGTTTAGCAAGCACTGATTCAAATCTTAAGCTGAAGTTTTAATCATTTTTAATTATTATGCATTTGTGATTTGTCAATTTACATATGTTTTGTCATAAAGATCTGAAGGTATTCTTTGCACCAGATTGGGAAACCAAATCTCAGAATAACTTGTTCAATATCATACAGCCAATGATTAAGAATGATGGGGATTTAAGTCACAATCTATCTCCTCGCAGACTACATTTTCCAGCCTTGCCAAGCTGCCTCTCTATTGATAAGATTCCTAGCTATCTGAGTAGAGGCCATTTTATGAAGTTGATGAGAAGTTGGAGTAAAGAAAAATAAAAAGCTATTATGACAAAAAGAATGTTTACATATAATAGGAGAGCTGCCAATGTATAAAGATAACCCTCTTAAAATATAATGAATAAGAAAAATTTTAGATGACTAAAAGTGTTACTCCAATTGTTAATAACATCAAAAACTTATGCTGAATTCCCTAGAAGCAGTGTCTTCTCAACAAACATAATCAGAAAAATGTGCACAAATACTTCAAGAACTGCAAAATCAATTTCCCCCCTACCATAATGTAATGTTTGACTAATTCATTCCTCTCTTGATTCTTTAGTATTCTTAGAGAATTATTCTCTTCTTATGTTTCAGTGAAACATGTAACATTTAAATAGCATGCTATCTGATCTGGGAATAAATAATGCTTGCCAGATACTGTCTGAGCTCTGTTGCGAGTTGTTACTTCAATTGGTAATTTCAACATTCCATGTTTTTTCTTATTTTCTTCTTTTTTATTTCAAATTAATATGAGGGTACACATTTTTAGGTTAAATTGTTCTCACTTACAAGGTAAAATTCAAGTTGTAGAAGGGTCCCTCACCCAGGGGACGTTCAGGACACCTTCTCATTGTGTACATTAGGTGAGATCCCACCAAGCACCCTCCCTCCTTCCACAAAGGCTCTCCCCTCCCTCCCTTTTCATCCTTCCCCCATGATAGACTCTATGTGTTTTTTATCATTTATATGGGCATGTAATTTTTTATATAATGATTTCATATTACTATGGAGTACATTGGATTTTTTTTTTCCCCATTCTTGGGATACTTTACTAAGAAGGATGTGTTTCAACTCCATCCAGGTAAACATAAAAAATGTAAAGTCTCCATCTTTTCTTATGGCTGATAGAATTCCATGGTATACACATGCAGAGTTTGTTAATCAATTCATAGGTTGATGGGCATTTGGGTTGCTTCCATAACTGGGCAATTATGAGCTGCAATAAATATTCTGGTGGCCTTTGTGGTGAAAGGGAAGATAACTAGTAATGGTATCAATTGAGGGATCAAATGGAAAGTCATTTTATTAGTTCTTAGAGAATTCTTCATTTTTCTTTCCATAAAGGTTGTATTAGTTTGCAATCTCACCAGCAGTATAGAAGTGTTACCTTCTCTCCCCATCCATGCCAGTATCTGCAGCTTTGGGACTTTATCATGTGGGCTAATCTTACTGGAGTTAGGTGATATCATAGAATGGTTTTCATTTTCATTTCTCTGATGATTAAAGTTGATTAGAATTTTTTTCATGTGATTGTTGACCATTCATCTGTCATCTTCAGAAAATTTTCTGTTCAAGTCTCTTGTTGACTTAGAAATGGAGTGATTTGGTCTTTTCTTATTGATTAATTTGAGTAATTTGTAGATTCCAGTTATCAGGTCTTCGTCATATTCAAAACTTTTAAAAATATTCTCCCATTTGGAAGGCTGTTTGCTTTGGTTTTTGCATCCTTAGCTGTGCAGAAGCTTTTTAGATTGATCAAATTCCCCATTACTTATTTTTGGTGTTGTTGCAATTGCGAGAGAGGGGGTCTTACTCATGAAATCTTATCCCAGGTCAATATTTTCAAGCATTTTTCCTATACTCTCTACTAGTATTTTTATGTTTCATGTCTTAAATTTAAATATTTTATACAGAAAGAATCAATTTTGTCAATGGACAGAGATGTGGGTCCAGTTTCAGTTTTCTAGATGTGGTTAACCAGTTCCCCCAGCATCATTTATTAAATAGGGATTCTTTACCCCAGTGCATGCTTGTGTTAGGCTTATTAAAGAACAAATGACAATATGTGCCTTGGTTCATCTCTAGGATATTTATTCTATTTTATACATTTATAGATGTATTTATATAGATTGTATTTCTAGCAGTCTCCTCAGCTCTGAATTTTATTTTTACTCCAGCAATCCACCAGTTCACTGCACACCCCGAACTGCCAGTCTACACCAATATTTCCCGATGGGAATGATCTACTGCACTCCTTCACACTCATGTTTATATACGTATAAACATACTACTGTACATATGCCCATTGGGATCAAATTTACTGGGAATATATTTATTTTTCAATATACTTTCTGGACACCAGGTGTCTCCATGAGTGGATCTCAGGCTTATACCTGATTCACCATTTACAGTGTTTTTTTTTTTTGTTGGTTGCCTGGCTACACGCTTGGCACTTAGACCCTGACGAGTTCTGGATTCCACCAATTTCAAAAAGAATCTTCAAAGGAAGGTTTCACAAATTCACCTATTGTTCTGGGAGAGATATATAGATGTATAAAATAGAATGCGTTGTTTCGATCACTATAGACTTGCAGTATAACTTTAAGTCTGGTAACGTGATGCCTGCAGATTTTTCTTTTTATTTCTAAGAATTGCATTGGCTATTTGGAGGTTTTCTCATTCCTTATGAAAAAAAGTACTATTTATTTCAAGTTCTTCAAAATATGACATGGGTGTTTTGATGGTATTGCATTAAATCTATAGATTTCTTTGGGTAGTATGGACATTTTAATGATGTTGATTCTTTCTAGCCATGAGCATGGTACATTCTTCCATTTGTTAATGTCTTCTTTCTTTTCTCAGGGTTTCATAGTTCTCTTGATGGATATTTTTCATATCCTTTGTTAGATATGTTGTCGAGTATTTCATCTTCTATGGCACTACCATCTAAGAAATAGAGTCTTTAACTTTATTCTTGGCTTGACTGTTGTTGGCGTTCATGAAGGCTACTGGTTTGTGGGTATTGATTTTGTATTCCAAGACACTTCTACATTCCTTGATCACTTCTAAGAGCTTTGTAGTTGAGTCCCTCGGGTTTTCCAGGTATAAAAATATGTCAACTGCAAATAGCAAGAGTTTGACCTCCTCTGTCCCCATTTGAATACCCTAGATCTCCTTCCCTTGCATGATTGCAATAGCTAAGATTTTTAGCACTATGTTGAATAACAGTGGTGACAGTGGACATCTTTGTCTAGTTCCACATCAAAGTGGAAATGCTTTCAGTTTTACTCCATTCATTATGATATTGGCTGTGTGTTTGTTGTAAATGGTCTCTATCAGTTTAAGAAATGTACCACCTAAGCCTATTTTTTTGAGTGTTCATATCAAGAAAGGATGCTGGATGTTATCAAAAACCTTTTCTGCATCAATTGAGAGGATTTTTTCAATATGGTAATTTTATTTATGTGGTGAATTACATTTAAGGATTTATGGGTGTGTTGAACCAACCTTGCATCCCTGGAATAAAACCCACTTGATCATAGTGTATACCTTTTTTTATGTTAATTTGAGGGCAAAGTTCTATAATTTTTTAAATGTGTTACTGTATTCTGCTTTCTAAGATCTAATTGAATATTTTTGCATCAATATTCATTAATGGTATTGGTCTATAGACTTCTTTTTTTGTTGGGTCCTTTCCTGGTTTGGGAATTAAGGTGATATTTGCTTCATAGAATGTATTATGGGAGTATTACTTCCTTCTCTATATTTTTTAATAGATTATGCAATATAGGAACTAGTTCCTCTTAGAAGGTTTGGTATGAAACAGTCTGGTCCAGAGCTCTTCTTTTTGGGAGATTTTTATAGTTGATGCTAT
This sequence comes from Nycticebus coucang, assembly GCF_027406575.1. NCBI lineage: Eukaryota > Metazoa > Chordata > Mammalia > Primates > Lorisidae > Nycticebus > Nycticebus coucang. The sequence continues at coordinate 38,633,038 of NC_069798.1, forward strand.
TTCAGTGCTTGATATAAATCTATTCAAAATTTCTAATTCTTTCTGGTTGAGTTTAGGAATGTGGCATTCCAGGTATTGGTCCATTTTTTCTATATTTTCATATTTCTGGGAATGGAGTTTTTTGTAGTAATCATTGAGGATCTTTTGTATTTCTGTAGTGTCTGTTGTTATTTTCCCTTTATCATTTCTGATTGAAGTTATTAGAGATCTAAGTTTTCTGTTTCTGTTCAGTCTGGCCAAGGATTTATCTATTTTATTAATATTTTCAAAGCACTAACTTGTTTCATTGATCTTGCAAATGATTCTTTTGTTTTCAATTTCCTTTAATTCTGTTCTAATTTTGGTATTTCTTCTCTTCTGTTGAACAATCTTTGGATTGTTCTTCCTTTTCCAGTTAATTTAGATGGCCCATTATATTGTTTATTTGCTTTCTTTCTATTTTTTTTTTAAGGCATCCAATGCTTAAGACTGCCTTTTCAGTATCCCATAGGTTTTGAAAGTTTGTTGCTTCAATTTCATTTTGTATCAGCAATCTAATGATTTTCTATGTAATTTCATCTTTTACACAGCTGTCATTAGATGTAAGTTTCCATGATTTTATGTAGGCATGAAGATTTTTGTTGGTGTTGAGTTCAACTTTTATTCTGTTATGGTCTGACAAATACAGGGAAAAACTTCTAGTTTGTAAAATTTGTTAAGGTTAGACTTGTGTCCTAAGATATCATCAATTATGGAGAATGATCAATTTCAAAGGATGATCTGTGGGCTGATGAGAAGAATGTGTATTCAGTTTTGATAGGATGAACTGTTCTATATATGTCTGTTAAGTACATTTGTTCTAGTGTCATACTTAAGTCCATTATTTCTGTGCTTAGTTTTTGCTTGTAGGATGTGTCCAGTGCTGGCAAAGGGATACTAAAATCTCCAACTATTATAGTGCAAGAAGATATATTGTTCAGATCATTTAGAGTTTGTTTTATAAAATGAGGAGCATTCAGGTGGATTACATAAATGTTAATTATTGAAACATCTTCATGTCATGTGCTTCTCTTAACAAGTATGTTATATCCATCCTTGTTTTTCCTTATTTCTGTTGGTTTAAATCCAATTATATCTTCAAATAAGATTGCAACCCCTCCTTTTTTTCTAATTTCTATGCCTGGATTACTGTTTTTGATTCTTTCATCCCAAATCTTATTCTTTTCTTTCAGGTTGGGTTTATTTCTTGGAGACAATAAATATTTTGCCTGAGCTTTTTTATCCAGTCAGACAACCTGTGCCTCTTTAGTGGAGAATTGGATCCATTCACATTTATTGAGAGAATTAATAGGTATGGGGGAGTTTCGGTCATATTGTTTTTCAGAGGTCCAGAGCTTATTTTTATCCCTTTAATCATTGTGGAAACTAGGCTTTTTTCTTTAATTTCTGGATGAATATCCTTTTGTGATGGACCATCATGCTGGTCATTATGAAGAATGGGTCTGAGTACTTCCTGTAGAGTTGGTCTAGTTGTGGCAAATTTTCTGAACTTTTGGATGTCAGTAACATATTTGATTTCTCCATTACAAATCAAACTCAGTTTATCAGGACACAGGATTCTGGGCTGAAAATTGTTTTGTTTAAGAAGGTTAAAAGTCAATACCCATCCCTTTCTTGCTTAAGTTTTAGCTGAAAGATCTGTGGCCATTCTGATATTATTGCCTTTGTAGGTAAAGCTTTCCTTGGCCATTTGCAGGATTTTCTCCTTCATATTAACTTTGGAAAAATTACTTACAATAAGTCCAGGAGATTCTTTGTTTGGATACAGTCATGCTGGGACTCTGAAACTATCTCGTATCTGAATTTCTGTATCTCTTGCAATGCTTGGGAAATTCTCCTCCATAATATCTTAGAGTAGGGCATCCTGCCTTTAGGACTATCATCTTCTTCAGTAACCCCTATAATTCTTTTTTTTTATTTTTTTGTAATAATTCCATAACTTTCTCAGGGAATATCCTGGCTTGTTTTCCTTTTTCTGTCACTTTGAATGTTTGAGATAGTCTTGACTTCAATTTCTGAAATTGAAAAAAGAGTTCATAGGATCAGTAGGCAGCTAGAAAACAAAATTCCACCTGAAGTTCTATCTGAGACTTCCTGGGAGGCTGGAAAAACATCTTTCTTTAGTGGGAAAATTAGTCAGAAAGTTCATCCCTCTCTTCACCAAAGTTAGAGCTATGTCACTGTTTCTGCACTGCAGCTCAGAGACCCACACAATACCCCAGCCTCTCAGCAAACTTGCCAAACACTGTCATCTGAGGGAGCAGTTGTTTAGGTGACCAGCATAGGGGGAAAGGTGAGCTGTGTGCTCAGGACTGTGGAGGAAATGTTCACTATTGTGCCAGGCATAATGGGGCCTAGAATCAGAGGTAGGACCTCCCTGGTGTAAAAGGACCAGTATTTAGTGGCTCTCTCCTATGGGGTGAGGTGAGAGTTCCTTTGTTACCTGGTGGCTTGTGGAAAACCCACTGTAGACCTCTTGTTTGGAGGAAGGATCACCCATCTTTTTGGCAAAGGGCATATTCAGACTAGTCATTCTGTACCTGATCTTTGTTGTCCTTCTTCCTCTGTTTTTGCATCGATGCTTGTCTCAATGTGGATGCTGTGTTCCTCAGTTTCTTCTCTCTGTGATTAACTCCCCACCTTTAGCTTCTCTGAGTCCACTTCAGTTCAACATATCTCTCTCTAGACAGAAGCCTCTGGCTAAAGTGGCATCTAGTCAGCCATCTTAACCCCTCTCCCTTGCTTTTCTTTTGTTGCTATCTTGCACAAATAACTTATTCTAAATTTGTGGTTTAAAAATTGTATTTGGGTTCCTCTCATATGTAAAACTCAGTGATTTTTCAAAAAAAAATCTATAGCATGCTAAAATTAAGTATGAAGAAAGGACATTTAGAACAGTTAAAGGAAGGCAATTCTGCAAAGGGAGACAATGATAGCAAACTTGAAATACATAAAGAACAAAGATGTAATGGTTCCAAAAGGGACATGCTGTATGAGAAAATGTCCTAAGAAAATGTTAGAATTTAAGGCTGTGAGAGGAGCCTAGACTAGAAAAATCACAGAACTGGTATTCACTTATTGCTGACTGACTAGACTTCCAACTGGTTACATGATCTTGAGAAAGTCATGTTACTTCTTAGATGAGCTATTTTGATACTAGGGAATAAAATCAATAACAAACAAACCCTCAGTCACAATAGCTTTACCTGCAGTGGATTAGTTGGGAACTAATCTCCACATCATGGAATCAGGATAACTGAGCAATAATCCTATCTGATACATTACCAAACATCTACAGAACAGAGGAAAAAATGAATCTGGAAAAGTATTTCTGGCTTTTAAAAATTATACATAAAATGGTAACATTGCTTTTGTATATACTTTATGGGTCCAAATAAATCACATGGCCTCACCTATCTTCCATCTTTCTGCTTTGCTAAAATACAGGGAGCTTAGAAGTTGGGGAGACTGCAGGTAGTATAAAGGTTATCTTGTAGCATGTACCTAAGGAACATAGTGCTGGGATTGTAGAGACTAGAGTTGGAGGCAGTACTCTACATGAAGGCCTCTCTGTTTAATAGGAGTCATTGCAGCAGTCAGTCATCACTAGAAAGTAGAGATGCCTCTGAAACCCATCAGTATTAACTTAATCAATCCTTCCTGACCCTAGGAAGGGAGCAAAAATAATCCAATGCAATTGAATTGTTTAGATTATCCAATAAACTCCTAAATGCACATTATTGCTACACTATAAAACAAACCTCAGTAATTAAAATAACATAGACAAAGTCTATTTTTATAGGAAAGAGGGAAGCATGTTTCATCACTGAGAGCCAATGTCCAGGAATTCAGTGCCTCTATGTGATAGAAAGCAGTTGAATTTAGAGAAAGAGGGATAAGACAGAATAGCTCTCCAAATGTATTTTTTTCTTTCTTCTTTTTAAACAGATTTATTTAGACATCATTGATATATAAAAACTGCATACATTTAATGTGTACAATCTGATGAGTTTAGACAAATTAAAACATCAGTAATATATCACCACAATCAAGGTAGTGATACAAATGTATTTACCACCTTCCAGTTTCCTTGTGTTTCTTTGATTTTGTTTTTGCTTTCATTTATGTGTGGTAAGAACACCTAACATGAGATTTACCCTCTTAACAAACTTTGAAATGAACAACATCACATCATTAACTACAGGCACTATGTTGTATAACAGGCCTCTAGAACTTATTTATCTAACATAACTGAAGTCATAGTCATTGAACAACAATCCTCTATTGTTTCTTCATATAAGCCCCTGGTAATTACCATTGTACTCTTTGTATCTATAAATTTGACTATTCTAGACACTGTATATGTTAGTGACTAGAATTGTCCAGCATTTGTTCTGTAACTACCTTATTTCAATTATCATAATGTCCTCCAGGTTCACTCATGTTGTTACAAATAGCAGAATTTTCTTCTTTTTTTTAAAGCCAATTCAATATTTTTAATATTAGTAATTGTAAGAATTATAATTCTATATGTGGAAGTGTTATACATTTATCTAATTATTCCATTAGTATTTAAAAAATATAATTGTGTCAGAAAGAACAAGTTACTTTTGAGGACTCATAGCAATATTTAATTACATACTCATGCAATAACGTATGTTATAGCCTCAAGAAACAATATACTCCATACATACACAAAACAAAGAACTGTGATATACACTTAAGCAAGGTGAGAATGGAAGGAAAGGAATTCTTATTTAATAGCACCCATTCATCAAGATATACTGTCATTATACTGCTCCAAATTTATACCAGGTCTGGGAAAATATGTGATATGATATTTAACTTTCAGTTTTACCTTTTCTTCCTACATGCTTAGAATTAGAGTTCCAAATTTAAACAGAATTTTTCTGAAATCTAATGAGATTATTTCTTATTGGGGGAAGACATATCTATATACATATATAATACCTATATAAAATAAAACCACCTAGTATTTGAAACTTTACATTCATCCTCTTCATTTTTTTGATTAACAACATGAATGCAAAGAGTTAGAAAAACTACAACAAATAACTTTCAATTTACTTAGTTTGCACAGAATAATATTCAAATGCCTTAGCAGTTCATCCATTCACAGACTTCCAAAATTTAGCCATCACATACCTTTGTAAATCTATCTCCTCAATATAATGAATTGTTTGATAATTTTTGACAACTACATTCTTTCAATGCTTTATCAATATTTGTCCTTGTATAATTTTCTACTAATAGTCACACATTTAAGCTTCTCTGAAAGTCATAATTGCAATGAAAATCAGTGATTTTTTTTATAATCATGCTCTCCCTTCTCTATTATCCTATCTTAGTTCATATCGCTGTGGTGTGTAAGACATTTTGCCCTGTACTTTAAGTCTTATACATACATATGTCTATTTTTGTGTGTGTGGAGTCCTTGAGGGCAGGTACCATGCTTTCTTGATCTCTTAATCCTGTCATTTACAAATTCTACAGGCATTTGTGTGTCTAATACTTCCTCAGATTTGCAATAAATTCCCCTTGGTCTTCTAGCACTTGCCTCTAATGTACCCTTCTCTTACACAAATTAACTTGCTAACTTAAAGACATCTCTGAATCTTTGCCAAACCTACTCATTAGATTTAGGTAACTGAACAATTTAAAAATTTCACAGCATTACTTCAGAGAGAGGAATTCTGATGATTCATGATGTTGCTATGATTATTCTGGCCAATATTTAACTTGAGATCAGCCCTTCAAGACTGTGAGAAAAATATAAGTAATAATTTTCTAATGCTACAGGTAGCAAAAGTCTGCAATGATGGGCTATACATACCCTAACATTCAGGAATGTTGGAACACATGTAGTAGTCTTATAAGGATATTTCAGTGTTTTTTTGACATGATAACATAAGATCTAAGAAACAATCCATCCTGTGGGGGAAAATTGGACATATTGGACATATAAATGTAATCCAAGAACCATGTGTGAAGGATGGTGGAGAGGGTTGGTGTATGCAACAATTCATTTGTTACTACCACAAAGAGTAATTCATTTGGGCTGTTTTTCACTGTAGTACCTACATGCCCAGCACCGAGCAAAGACACATACAAGTCACGGTCATACTCAGTGGGCACAGTGCAAACTTGGATGACTTTAAAGAGAACAATCTTCATTCGGAAGCAGAAGAGAAACTCTAGGACCCACATAATTTTACACAACATTAATGGACAAAATTTTCTCCAATTCCATGGGAAAAAGGACTGCAGTGTGACATCTAGGCTCTGAAATATACCACATAGTATCACCATTGACAATGGTGGTTTAAACCTATGGAGCAACTTCAATCAGGAAGGTGCCTATTGGTTTCCATAAAATAACTTCCCACAGTACTTATGTAACATTAAGAGAAAGCTTATGTGATTTTATGGAGGCATCCCTTGATGGCTTGTAGCTTCCATAGAAAAACTACAGGGAGAGATACTAACAGCCGAGAGCAAGATAATGGTCTGTATGATGAAAACTGTCTTGTGTACAGGTTGATACCCCCTGGTAGCTATCAAAAATAGAAGATTGTGGTGTTGGGAATGAATGATGTGAAATTAACTGACAGTTCCAAAACCAGAAGCATTTAAGAAGTAATTCCAGCAACTACTTAGCATGATTGTAAATATGATGCTCATATTAGTCATCATTTCTAACCAGTATAACCAGAAAAATAAGTCTTTTAGACATGAAGGTCAAGAGAAGTGAATTTTTTACAACTGAATGAAATTAATCTTTTCTCTTCTAGCTTTTGGCATTATTTTCTAAAGATTTTATTTTTCGTCCTCACTTATCCAAAGTATCAAATACTACTATGTTGCCCTTCCTCTGGCCAGGGACCTGACTTCATAGTCTCATAATGCATCCATTTCTAAAACTCTCATGTTACATCAAACTAAATTGTATATCAAGCCATCCTCTTTTTATGATAAAATAAAGGACCACGGTTAAGTTATTCATGTAGTCTGAAGTGTGAACTACCAAACAACTGCTTGGACATCGCCTGTGAGCCTACACTGCTCTCTGTTGTGGTATGTATTGGTCTGATCTATACGCCCACATGTTCTGTTGTGACACTGCTATTTACCAGGCACCTCACCAAAGTCTTATTATCTATACAATTAGGATGTTAGGTTAACTAGATCTCTATGACCTCTGCAAGTCTTAAAATTCTATCATTCATAGTTTATTTAAAGTTTGAGATTTTGTAAGACAGCCCTGTATGCTTGTTGTAACTTTGGGGAATTTCGAGACTGCAGGATGACACAGCAGGAATGACACAGCAGGATGACTTGTATCCTTAAAGTAGATGCAAGATCTCTGCATTTAGTCACTTTGAACTCACAGATCGAAACCCTCCTCTGTTGACTTGTAAGCCTGTGTGGAACATATCATGTTACTGGTAACGTTTTCATCTCTTAGAAATTATTTCAAATCACAACACAATAAAAGGAGTCATTTTGTGTTACTTGGGTGAGATTTTGTTGTGTTCTATGTTGCTTTCAGAGTACCAATGACAAATTTAGCCTTTCACTTCATCATATTGGAGTTGTTGTCAGTTTAAAGGAGATGGTAGTCATGTTCCAATGATTAAGCACAGTTTCTGGGAGTCTATTATGCTTAAGATTCAAGAGAGAAGGTCTGCCTGCAATTTCTTCAAGCTATTTTTCTTTGTATCTGGGCCTTCCTAAATTAAGAAATTGGATACAAATTAAAATTAGATTACAAATTTGTTTTTTCAGCTACTTGCTCACATTTCTTTATCATTCTTCCTGATAATGACTGATAAGGGATACAGGCCTTGAACATGCTCAATTATGAAATTGCTAAATATATTTATGAAAAACATCTCAGAAGAAGATTAGAAACAGAATGTCATAATGAGAAAATAATAAGGTGAATTGTTCTCCCCTTTCACTATTAGCCAGCAGAAAATCCAAATAATTTCCTAGTTCTAGAAAATCCTACATTCTAGGCAAATTTCCTTTCACTATATGCCACAACTATGAAAGGATCTTGACTAAAGAGGTATAACATAAATACGTAGGACTAATTTTGAAAGTTTACAGCGCTGGTCTCTTCATTCATATATCCATTTAATGGTGTTAACTAAATACTCAGAATGTACAAGATACTGTTTTAGAACTTGAACATAAAACAATCCTAGGTCATTGTTATAAAGGACTCTACCTTCCAGTGGCCTGAGACAGAAAATAAACAAATAAATTTTTGTGTTCTCAGAAGGAAATAAGAGCCATGGAGAAAAACAGAGTGAAGGTGAAGATGTTGCAGTCAATGAGTTTCCAAGCTTCCCTAATAAAAGAGTACTGAGTACATACATAGAGGAAATAAAAGAGTGATACCCATTGGAATTCTGCTGAGGAAAGCATCCAATATAAAGGGAAAAATACGTACAAAGGTTATAAGAGAGTAATGTGTTTGACAGGTCTTAGGAATAGCAAGGCCAATAGTGGCTGGAGCAAAGGGAAGGAGAGGGAGAACAGACATAGTCTTCTGTGGAGGACTTACTGAGATTTTCTGTGGAGGACCATGAAGGACCATACGAGTGCCATAATATGTCTAATGTTTTTAAAAAGATAATTCTGGATGCTGTGTTGAGAAGATTTTCTGGACGGTACTCAAGAATGGAATCAGAGAGACCATTAGGATACTATTGAAAGAGTCCAATAGAGTTGATGACAGCTTGAAGTAGGGCAATGGTAGTGCAGACAGTGAGTCATTTTTATTTGAAAGGATGTATTGATGGAGTGGTTTATTGCAAGTTCTGTTTTGAGTGTACTGAATTTGAAATACCAGTTAAATGTATAAGTAGAATTCCAGAATAGATAGACAAAAGAAAATGTCAATTGAAAAATCTATATTCTTAAGAGAATGAAAAGAAAATTAACAACATCTTAGAGGAGAATGCTTGAAAAATCACTACAGTACTGTATTTAAGGATAAATATAAAAACTAAAAACAGAATATTTAGGCACAAATCCCTCTTCTCCATTTTGGACAAGTTATATAAGGGATCTGGGTCAATTCATTGTCCTCACCTGTAGAATGGGTTTAAGAATAACTTTCCTAAATAGTTTACATGGTGGCTTTTGATGATTTGATGAGTTAAAAGTTATAAAGTTTATAAAGTTAAAACTTTATAAATTTTAAATCAGTATTGTTTAAAAAGTGATGTCAATCTGAATTACATGCTGATATTTTGTTTTGGTCTTGACAGGTCTTAGGAATACTAAGGCCAATAGTGGCTGGAGCAAAGGGAGCAAACTGGAGCAAATTCAGTTTGTTGTTTATTTGTACATTTGCTTTTAAAACTCATTATATAATGTTTTCTGAAATCTACTGACACATAAACTTTGAGAATAGGGCTTTTCAATCTATTCTGAAATGCAAGGAAGGTCCTCAACTTTCAATATCCATTTTGAGATGTTCTGTTCCATGTATATCAAGTACAGTTAATATATATTAAAAATCATATTTCATTATATAAGCAGTTCTATGGAGTCATTCCAGTATTACATTAGATTTAATGTGTAAAACTTGGCTTTGTTTAAAAATTTCCACTTTGGACATTCTATGGGATAACATAAATCTGTAACAATTATAATTCTAAAGGTCAATGGATAATGTTGAAAAACATCAGGTTTACCTTCAGAGTCTACCATTTTTTTTTTACACTCTGCCTCTTTAACTGTCTATCTTACATTCTCATATAAATGCCCAAGTCTTCTTGTCCAAAGATTGAATTACATGCATTCACTTCAGTTCTTAACAACCCACTATGTCTCTTAAATAATCTTTTTTTTTTTTTTTTTTGAGACTGAGTCTTACTAAGTCACCCTTTGGTAGAGTGCTGTGGCATCACAGCTCACAGCAACCTCTAACTCTTGGGCGTAAGCAATTCTCTTGCCTCAGCCTCCCAAGTAGCTGGGACTACAGGTGCCCAACACAATGCCAGGCTATTTTCTTGTTGTATTTGTCATTGTTGTTTAGCTGGCCCTGGCCAGGCTTGAACCCAACAGCCTTAGTGCATGTGGTTGACACCATAACACTGTGCTATGGGCCCTGAGCCAAATTCTTAAATAATCTTATATTTTTATTTTTATTTTTTTATTATTTTTTTATTAAATCATAGCTGTGCACATTGATATGATCATGGGGCATCATACACAGGTTTCGTAGACCATTTGACACATTATTATCACAATGGTTAACATAGCCTTCCTGGCATTTTCTTAATTATTGTGCTAAGACATATACATTCCACATTTACTAAGTTTCGCATATACCCTTGTAAGAAGCACCACAGGTGTAATCCCACCAATTCCCTTCCCTCTACCCACCTGCCCCCTCCCTCCCCTCCCTTTCCCCCTTCCCCCTATTCTTAGGTTGTAACTGGGTTATAGCTTTCATGTGAAAACCCTAAGTTAGTTTCATAGTAGGGTTGAGTACATTTGGTACTTTTTCTTCCATTCTTGAGATACTTTACTAAGAAGAATATGTTCCAGCTCCATCCATGTAAACATGAGTCTCCATCTTTCTTTAAGGGTTCATAATATTCCATGGTGTACATATATCACAATTTCTTAAACCATTCGTGAATCTATGGGCACTTGGGCTTTTTCCATGACTTAGCAATTATGAATTGGGCTGCAATAAACATTCTGGTACAAATATCTTTGTTATGGTGTGATTTTTTGGTCTTCTGGGTATATGCCCAGCACAGAAATTACAGGATTGAATGGCAGTCTACTTTTAGATCTCTAAGTATTCTCCGTATCTCTTTCCAAAAGGAATGTATTAATTTGCATTTCCACCAGCAGTGCAAAAGTGTTCCCTTTTCTCCACATCCACGCCAACATCTCTGGTCTTGAGATTTTGTGATATAGGCTAGTCTCACTGGAGTTAGATGGTATCTCAAAGTAGTTTTGATTTGCATTTCTTTGATGATTAAAGATGATGAGCATTTTTTCATATGTCTGAAGGCCGCGCGACTGTCTTCTTCAGAGAAGTTTCTCTTCAAATCCCTTGCCCAGCCTGCGATGGGATCCCTTGTTCTTTTCTTGCTAATGCATTTGAGTTCTCTATGTATTCTGGTTATTAAACCTTTGTCAGAGACATAACCTGCAAATATCTTTTCCCATTATGAGGGCTGTTTACTTGCTTTACTTACTGTGTTCTTCTCTGTGCAGAAGATTTTTAGCTTGATCAAGTCCCAGTAGTGTATTTTTGAAGCTGCTTCAATTGCCTGGGGGGTCCGCCTCATAAAATACTCGCCCAGACTGATTTCTTCCAGGGTTTTCCCTGCACTCTCCTCTAGTATTTTTATAGCTTCATGTCTTAAGTTTAAGTCTTTGATCCAGTGAGAGTCTATCTTAGTTAATGGTGAAAAGTGTGGGTCCAGTTTCAGTCTTCTACAGGTTGCCAGCCAGTTCACCCAGCACCATTTGTTAAATAGAGAATCTTTTCCCCACTGAATGTTTTTAATTGGCTTGTCAAAGATTAAATAAAGGTAAGTAGCTGGATTCATCTCTTGGTTCTCTATTCTGTTCCAGACATCTACTTCTCTGTTTTTGTGCCACTACCATGCTGTTTTGATCACTATCAATTTGTAGTAAAGTCTGAGGTCTGGTAGCGTGATTCCTCCTGCTTTGTTTTTATTTCTGTGTAATGTCTTGGCTATTTGAGGTTTTTTCTGATTCCATATAAAATGAAGTATTGTTTTTTCAAGATCTTTAATAATGACAGTGGAGCTTTAATAGGGATTGCGTTGAAATTATATGTTGCTTTGGGTAGTATGAACATTTTAACAATGTTGATTCTTCCCAGCCATGAGCATGGTATGTTTTTCCATTTGTTAACATTTTCAGCTATTTTTTTCTCAGAGTTTCATAATTCTCTTTATAGAGATCTTTCACATCCTTTGTTAGATAAATTCCCAAATACTTCATCTTCTTTGATGCTACTGTGAATGGGATGGAGTCCTTAACTGTTTTTTCAACTTGACTATTGTTAGTATATACAAAGGCTACCGATTTATGAATGTTGATTTTGTAACCTGAGACGTTTCTGTATTCCTCCTTCTAGGAGTTTTGTAGTAGAGTCCCTAGCGTTTTCCGGATACACAATCATATCATCTGCGAAGAGTGAAAGTTTGATCTCTTCTGACTCTATATGGATACCCTTGATTGCCTTTTCTTCCCTAATTGTGGTGGCTAAAACTTCCATTACAATGTTAAAAAGCAATGGAGACAATGGGCAGCCTTGTCTGGTTCCTGATCTGAGTGGAAATGATGCCAATTTAACTCCATTCAATATGATATTGGCTGTCGGTTTGCTGTAGATGGCCTCTATCAGTTTAAGAAATGTCCCTTCTATACCAATTTTCTTAAGTGTTCTGATTATGAAGGGATGCTGGATATTATCAAAAGTTTTTTCTGCATCAATTGTGAGAATCATATGGTTTTTTTTTTAATTTGTTTATGTGCTGAATTACATTTATAGATTTACGTGTATTTGAACCAGCCTTGAGACCCTGGGATAAAACCGACTTGGTCGTGATGTATAATTTGTTTGATGTGTTGCTGGATTCTGTTTGTTAGGATCTTGTTGAGTATTTTCACTTAAGTCAGCAAATTCTAAAGTAGATATTTAGAAGAGGTAATATTGAACACAAACAGTAAACAGTAAAATCTGAAGTATTTCCATGTGGGTCTTTATTTAATGGAAGAGACATTTTCCAAAAAAAAATTCTTTACCACGTTATTTGGAGATCCATCTCTTATATCATTGGGGAAGATGGTCTCAAACAGTCTGACAAGTTCCTAAGAGAACATGGTAGCAGCAAATGTCCCAGTCAGTCATTTCAGATGTCTAACATTTCACATGACATGTGGACATGTCATGAGGACAACCACACAGAAGCTGAGAAGCACAAGCATTGAAGGAAAAAAAGGACAAAAATTAAAAAAAAGGTCTGTATTAACCAAATACAGTCTTGGTTTCAACATTATTTAAAATTTCTCTTTCTTACAGACTGTTCCTCATAAAAAATGTGAAAGGATTGAATTGATCAGATCCATTTAATGACTAAATGATTCTAGAACAGAACTATATTATCTTGAGTTATATAGAATCATGGAGCCTTAAAATATCAGAATGAGATTGACTTGTCCATGTTCTTTTTTTTTTTTTTTTTTTTTTTTTTTTTTTGGCCGGGGCTGGGTTTGAACCCGCCACCTCCGGCATGTGGGACCGGCGCCCTACCCGCTGAGCCACAGGCGCCGCCCATTGTCCGTGTTCTTAATAAAGTTTGACATCCCAAATGCCCCTCCTAACTCATCATAGTATTTTGTGCACTGCCTTTTCATGATTTTTTGGCAATGTACATATTTCCATAAAAATATGATGGACTTCTGAAAATAATTGTTTTGTATTTTATAAAAAAATTATCACTAAGTCAAAAACCTAAATCTATAATTTATTAAAAGACTGGATTTTATTCATAAGAGTAGTGGAAAGCCAAATATATCTGTGCCTCCTTTTCTATTTTACTAAAAATATTTTACATATACAAATGTATATTTGTGTGTGTGTGTGTGTGTGTATTAAATGCTTCCTAATAGTTTCTTCCTATAAAATATGCTCCCAGAATGAGGTTACAATATTTATATTGTCTCTCTTTAAACAGGAATGACTGTTTCTACAGTTGAATTTTGGGTGTAAGTATATAGCCTCCGTTCTCTACATATATCAAGAGAGGGAGCAAATAGAATAAGAAAAATTTTGATATCTATTTCATGTCCAAAAGGTCTTTGTCAAAAAAATAAAACAGCATTTCAGTATGAATATAGAGAAATAAATTTCTCTTTTGTTTTATTGGTTATGAGCTAATTGTATCTCCAAGAAATGCAGCTACTGAAGTTCAAACCTTCATTACCTCAGAATATAACTGTAGGGATAGGGTCTGTGAAGAGACAATATGGCTGGGCCCAACTCAGTACATCCAGTGTCTTTGCAAAAAAGAGGAGAGTAAAACACAGGCACACACAAAGAAGGCCTTATGAAGACACCACAAAAAGATAGCCATCCACAAGCCAAGGAGAGAGGCCCCAGAAGAAATGAATGCTGATGACAATTTAATCTCAGACGTTTAGCCTCCAGAATTGTGAGAAAATAAATTTCTGATGTTTAAGCCATTCAGTCTGTGATTATTTGTTATGGCATCTCCAGCAGATTACAAGACCATTCATCCTTTCATTTTTATATTCCTCAGGGTGCAAGTCTATATTTGTTTTTATATTGTCACCCTATAATTTTTATGTTGGTTTCTGTGAGCTTTCATCGTAATTGTTTGAATAAAATTATTATGCTACAATAATAATACTTATTAATGTACACCTTTACAAATATTTGTAAAGGATATTTACAAATGTAAAGCAATATATGTCCAAGCAATATTTGTCTTATTGGGTAAATCTTTTTGCAGCTTTTGGAAACTTATGTTGAAAATTTTGCTTTTGTAGTTAATACAATGTTTGATACTTAGTTGCTCACAAAGCACCCAGGATTCTGCATGTAAATATTAATGTTCATAGAAAAAGGAAGAGCTGCATCAGCATTGCAATAAAGTGTATTAACAAAAATTCAGATTCCAATTATCCCCAAATAAGCATTATTTATGCATGTGTTATTATCTACCTGCTTCTGTTCCCCTAGCTGATTTTCTCATTATTTGTGTCTTGTCATCATGAATAGTTTGCAGTTTTCAACTTTTTGTCAACATAGTTTTTCTCTCTTTTTTTGTGTGTTCTGGTTCTGTAGTACCTTAACTCTAAATTCTCTCTGAAATGCTCACTCCCTCACTCCAGCTCTCTCCTTTTGCATCCCCCAATTGCCTTCACTGGTAAAATGTGCATAACAACTTCTGATAAATCACCAAACTCACAAATGATTACAAAAAACCAAAAACCAATACTTCCCTACCCTCCTCCTGGACTTTTTGTGACAATTAAGTGTTAAAATGAGTATACACTGTAATGTAAAGTACAGTTGTCAGCTTTGAGAAGCAGTTAAACTGCTAAAAAACTCAATACCTACTTTAAAAGCTCTGCAGCTTTAAATTCAATTTACTGAATTTTCTCTTTTGCCTTTTTAGATCTAAAGAAATCCAATACACATTTTCTGAAAACCCATGTGCATGCTAAACTACTATCTGTCTAAGCAATCTGCACATTTCAGTATGGTCGAGTTATCATCAGTTGTTTTGTAGAGAAGAAACTGAAACACAGAAATGTTTAATAACCAGGCAGTCTTCACACAGCTAGTGAGAGATGAAGTCAAGATTCACACTATGGGAGTCTAAATATGAAGCTCGGGCTTTTCTTCATTAAGATATAGGGAGAGTGAAAATATTTTAAAAAAAGGAAAAGAGAAGTTGATTTAATAAAGTTGTATTATCAATTCACGTTTTAATAACAAAGAAAATCAATAACTGTGGAATTTTATTTGCCAAAAAATTAACTAGAACTATTTCTTTTAAAATAAGTAAACTCTTCCAAGTTCACAGATAACCAGGCCTATTACTTTCGATCAAGCTGCAACTTGGCCTTATTATCCATCTCATCACAGTGTTCCACAGAGTTATGAGCATTGGATTGGCATCAATATTTAACATTTCATCATTGAGTTGTCACTTCTGCATCAAACTTTCAACATGAAGGGTCAGAGAAGTAAATAGTAGTTACTAAAATTTTTGGTGAAAAACCCACACATAATCAGTTTCAGTTTCTACTGATTACTTATTATAGATCCATGTTTAAAAAAAAGACAATAACAACAATAAAAACTTGGAGAATTAATTTATTATTTTCCCGCATTTTCTACATATCTGATATTATAGAAATTATAGAAACACACAAGGGTGTGTTAACTAAGAAGTAGGTCAGTACAATGCTATAAAGGGGGTAGGGACCTGGGCCTCAGGCAGCTCTCAGTTCTATTCTGTCCTTGTGACTGTGTGGTTTTAAATTAGATAACATTCTGAGATTTGTCTTTATCATCAGTAGAACTAGAGAAATATTACCTATATTTGTGTTGTGTTTTGGATTTACTGAGATGATAAAAATTAGAAAATGAATTACACATATTAAGTTTTAACATTGAATTTAGTAAATGTTTGGGTTACCTACTACCACTAAAAGATGGGATACAACAGTGGGCATCAGAGAAAAAATGCTCATCAAGCAAGTGTATAAGCTTTAAACAACTGAGCTCAAGTATAAGGTGGTATTATCAGTACTAGCAACAACAATAGCACCCAATATCATCAGTGTTGTCTCCAACCTGGGTCAGAGGAATGATTTGGGGATGAGAACAATGCTTAATTCTCATCCAAGTATCTTGGGCCCTGACTGATTCTTCACTGGATAAATAGACCATGAATGTCGTAGGTGCTAAAGCAATACTCCTGCTTTTCCTCCCTGACTCATGTGGAGTGACTATTCTTGTTTCTAATATTATTTCTAAATTTTATTCAAATCTGACATTTATGGTGGCTCAAACTTTATTAGTTAAATGAGTATTCATTGAGCTTATTATAAGCAAAACCCTAACGTATCTGCTATTATTATGACCTATCTGCTGTGAAAATACATGTATAAAAATCATTAAAATACATAGTTCTTTCTTATGAAGGGTTTACCTTAGAGATAATGAGCACATATTCTCACATGTACCCAAATATCCACATATTCATTTAATTTTAAATCATCATGCATTTATAATGAATGCAATAAAAGAGTACCACACAGCAGGGACACAGGGTGTCTCTATAAGCAGTCATTAATGATTTTCAGGATGCAATAAGTGAAAATAAAGGTAGTAAAAAATGTATACTGCAAGATTTTATTCCTCTAATAAACAGATTATGCGACTACATCTATATCTATATACATATATTTATAGTTAAAGCTGTAGTAAACATGAGAAGAACTACACCGAAACATTTAAAAGTCATGATATGTGAGAGTAGGGAACAGATTGAGTATATAAATAGAAGACAGTCTTCTGTTAACATATTCTTATTGTAAATTTAACTGTAGAACAATGTAAACATTTCATACAATGATAAAATAATATTGAATTCTAAAAGAAGTTTATTAAAAACAGAAATAAAGATAAACTATGTATTTAAATGAACAATGAGTTGGTGGCATCATTACTTAGGAATTATCTCAGATGACTTTTAGAAAGGAGTCATGCAATTCTGCATTCCTAGGAAGATATACCTTGACAATAAAAGAGCTGCCTCCAAAGTATAATATTAACTTTCAGGAATCATATTTCTGGTAGTAATGTTAGTATTGTTATTCCTTTTTTAGTTTTTGATTATAATTGGCTTCTTTTCTATGTTTTTTTTCCTTAATGGCTTTACTGAGGTATAATTTACATGTAATAAAATGCACACATTTAAGCCATACAATTTTACAATTTTGGTAATGTAAACTATCAGTATAATCAAGACAATGAGCATAACTACCATCTCAAAAATTTTCTCCTGAACCTTTTCATCTTTCTTGTTCACATTTCTCTATACCAACTCCTCCATCTCCAAGGGTACATTGATCTTCTTTTTATCATACTATCCACTCTACATTTTCCAGGGGAGGGATAGCTAACTTTTCTCAGTCAACATAATTATTGTGAGATTCATATGCATTGCTATATATATCAAGGGGTCATTCACTTTTATCACTGAATAGTATTGCACTGTGTGGCTGTACCACAATTTACTTATCCATTGATTTGCTGATGAACATCTGCAGTGATTCCATTTTTAACTATTACAAATAAAATTGCTATGAAATTCCATGAGAAAGTCTTGTGTAAACATATGCTTTCATTACCCTTAAGTAAATACCTAGGAGTGCAATGATTGAATCATGTAGTATGTGTGTTTCTAATTATTTTTTTTTAAGTGGCAGCCAATTTTCCAAAGCAGTTGAGCATTTTACATTTCTACCAGCAGTGCAGAAGATATCCCTTTTGTCTGCATTTTTGCCAGCACTTGGTAAGTTTAAACATTTTATTTTCTGCTTCAAACAGGTGTGCAGTGAATTTTATTGTAGTTTCAATTATTATTTTCCTAATGATTAATTCCTTTTGAAAATTTTCTCCATGTTTCTGGTTGCTTTTAGCAGATAGGCATTCTTAAAATGTTTTGTTTGTTTGTTTGTTTTTTTAATTAAATCATAGCTGTGTACATTAATGTGATCATGGGGCACCAGACCCTGGTTTCATAGACCATTTGACACATTTTCATCACACTGGTTAACATAGCCTTCCTGGCATTTTCTTAGTTATTGTGCTAAGACATTTGCATTTCACATTTACTAAGTTTCACATATACCCTTGTAAGATGCACCGCAGGTGTAATCCCACCATGCTTAAATGTAATGACTAACTCTGACATACACAATAAAATTAATATGATTTGAAACAAAATGTAATGGTAACATTCTAGTTGTCATTCCACTTACAATATCATTTTTTTCTAGTGATTGACATTGAACACCTACAGACTGGAGGAATAAAAAAAATGTCTGATCATCTGGTGGTGGATCCCATGGCTAACACTCACCTTAGCTGTTGCAGATGTCCTGTTTTTTTCCCTCCCTTGGAAGAAATGAGACTTCCATTATTGACTAACTTTATCTAGTACAAGAATGCAAGAAAAAATGACAAAGAAAATAAAAGGCAAGGATACAAAACAGGCAGTGAAAGAGATTCAAATAAGAAATAGGATGATGAAAGAAAAAATAGAAGAGTAAATGGGAACAGTTAATAAGAAGTAAATAAAATATGAAAAAGTGAATACAATTTAGAAAGACATCAAAGACTGTGAGATTGAGTCTCCTTCAGATCTAGCAGAGCCAATTAATAAAGCCCCATAGTGGAGAGAAGTATGTGAAAGGAAGAGTGGGATACGCCATGAACTCTTTTTGCATGCTATGGACTTGTATGACTTGCCTAAGCCTCTATTGTCCCATGTTTTATTTCCGTATAATAGAGGTGATGATACCTGTCTCAAATGATTGTTATGAACATTAAACTAAATGGAAAATAAATTAAAAAATCATAAAATAAATAGGTAAATAAATAATAAAAATAAATAAAGTGTATGGAAAATCTTGATGCTCAGCCACTAGTGTTCACTAATGTGTGCAAGGAGGTTTATTAGGTAAACTTGAAACCTCAGATAGCAGTAAGGAAAGCCTTATTATAGAGTCCATTGGCAAAAAGTCTGAGTTGAAATGGGTTGAGCAAAAGCAGTGATTTATTCATGTGTTACAAACATGGTCTTACAAACATCATACAGAGCTGGCACAAAGGAACAGACACCGTCTCGTATACCATGCTTCCTTCCAAATCACTTCTATTGAGTTACAACATCAGAACAAGTCAGTTACTCAAACATGTTTGAGTATTACACATTTTCTTAAACATGTATACCTCCCCATTAGGGTGGCTAGGTTGGCTAATCAGACAAACAATTAATTTACATGTTTAATACAGTGCAGAATTAGTAACAGAATTCAAGATATTCACATTGATATTGTAATACGTTATAAAACAATACAACTTTCAGCAATGATGAGATCATGTATCTCCCTGGCTGTTTCAATCCCTTTCTTCTTTTATTTCCTTTCTTTCCTTAAAACCACTTACCAATAGTTTTACTCAACTTTTCACACTCAAAAACACTTTAAATTTTAAAAGCTAAAAGCTATTTACACATATTTTTTGTTGTAGTTTTAAAAGTATTGGTTGTTGGTTTCATTGTTCCACTTAAAAAAAAAAAAAAAAAGATCTCACTCTCCCAATAGCTATACCATAGCTGGTACCACCATTAACTTCTGGCTCCTGCAACAAATACCTACCATTAACCCCTCACAACTTTTCAGAGGGCCAAAATATATTTCATCCCATGTCCCAGGATTCGAAAATTACATACATCGAAGGCCATGTGCCTTCCCCAGCTACACATTAACTATAGTTAGTTCACTTCAGGTTGCTTTCACAGATACACCAAGTGGACCAAGATGCTGTGAGGTGACTTTGCAGTGGAATGAAGACAATGATTGAGGAATATTCTTTCTTAACCTCAAACTCATCTTAAAGCACAGAAAAGAGGTTGATTTTTGATCTTTGTACATACAGAATGTAATACTTTTTTTTTTTTTTTTTTTTTTTTTACATTAGGCATAGTCATAAAAAGCATGTGTAAGTTATTTGGAAAATGCATTTTCATAGAATTTACAAACACTGCAATATCAAAGACATTTTCAAAAACTGCTAAAGTACTGACACAAAACCTGACCCCAAATGTAAATTTTTCAGTAGATTTTATTTCTAACTTGCATATTTAATAATTCAACCACACCCAAGTTCCACTCACACTTCTCTAAGAATTCAACTACGGTGAATACACTCAAGTTAATTGTCTCCAAGTGATCACAGGGTGCTGCTTTACACTAACTGGTTTTGAATGAATTTCAGAACCCTGGCTCTGAAAAATGATACAATACAGAAGTCTGTAAACTGTTCTACAGACAACAGCTCAAGACAAATTTGCCTAGAGAAGATAGTGAAACACATTCTATTTTGTGCTAATTTGAGAGCCTGTAAATATATTTTGTGTGAACATATGTAAATTATATTAAACTTGCTCTAACTGTTTTTTAGTTTTACTACTTTGTTGGGTTAAATAACACTTTCTGTCTGGAAATGTATAAAAGTTCACAGTCTTTTCTTTTTTTCTTTTCTTTTCAAATAGTAGCTCAGTTTTTTCTTGGGGAAAAAACAGTAAAATGAAAGATTAGGTAGCCATGCCCATTCTCGGCACAAAGGATGGCCTTGAAAGTACATTTGCATACTGTACAATTGCAAAGAGAAAACACCACTTCTAACTGAATTGCTAGCTAAAGTTTATTTCTTTATTCAAAAGATAGTTCTACAACTTCATGAAGGTAAATAAGGGTTTCTTAGGTCACAGTGAAGCTTGTGATAGGCATTGAATAATTCAAGGCCATGGTTCTTATGTGAGATTATATTTTACAACATTTTGACTCACATGTAACCTTAGGGGGGAGAAAAATTGAATTTCAGCCACAGTGTTTTCAACTCAGCCCTTTGATACAATAATTTTTTAGCTCGTTCACTATCCTTTTATTATGTGCCCAAAGTTATTCCTTTCATGATAAAATTGTATCAAATAATTAAAAACCAAAGAGAAATGACCAGATACTTATATATGCAGAACAACCATTTACATATAACATAATGAATAAAAACAAACTAGAGAACATTTCCTTAATATCTTTGGATTTAAAGAAAAGTTTATCTCCCCAACCAGAAGAAAAATGGATGAATTTTCAGAAGAGAAAGCAATTCTCATTCTCAGATCAAACAGTCACATGGATTTACTGTGACATGTTCCAATGGAATTGGGATTCTAGTGTAGAAGTCATAAAATGCTTGACTATTCTTATTTATATCACTGGTAACCTGTAGGGAAAATTGAATATCTTATGAAAATTTATCCAACTCCTCTAAGAAAGGGGGAAATTATTATGATACACACTTACAGTTATTTTCTGGTCTACTAATTCAAACCATTTCTTAACAACAACAATAACAAAAAGACAGCTTTCTTTCACAAAGTTGCAATCCAAAATAGAAAGAAAGAAATTTGCTCCTTGCCTAGTAAAAATCCTTGAAGTTCCAAATCCTGGCTAGATTGCTAACCATCACAGAGCATGTGCCACTTAGCAATCTGTCTCCTGGGGTAGTCACAGATCTCTTTCCAGTGCTCTCCACCAGTTCCTTCTGCTGCTGCACCCAGGACCAACTGCCCAATCACCTCATTTCGGGATCCCCTTTCAGAATCCAAAACCAGAAATTCAACACTTATCTCTTCGAGGCCCTCACAAGGAATATCAAAGACAAACAGCTCATTGAACACTGCATTGGGGGTGCATTTCTTCACATGAGTCTTCTTCTTGGAGATTCTTTTTTTGGCATGGTACAGGTTCACTTTGACGTAGGGATCTGAAATGGTACATAACAGGTATTACAATGACAAAACCAGGATGGAGAGCTGTTCTCAAGATACGGGTGCCCTTAGAGATTATGCCACATCACTAAGAAGTGTTATCATGAAAGTGAGTCAGAGCAAAGGGACAATATGGATAAAACCTGGCTTCTCTCTTATCAGCAATAAATTGTGGTATATGTATACCATGGAATACTATGCAGCCTTAAAGAAAGATGGAGACTTTACCTCTTTCATGTTTACATGGATGGAGCTGGAACATATTCTTCTTAGTAAAGTATCCCAAGAATGGAAGAAAAAGTACCCAATGTACACAGCCCTACTATGAAACTAATTTGGGACTCTCACATGAAAGCTATAACCCAGCTACAACTTAACAATAGGGGGAAGTGGGATAGGGGGGGAGTGGGTAGAGGGAGGGGGATCAGTGGGATCACACCTGTGGTGCATATTACAGGGGTATTTGCGAAACTTGGTAAATGTAGAATGTAAATGTTTTGGCACAGTAACTGAGATAACGCAGGAAAGGCTATGTTAAACACTGTGATAAAAATGTGTCAAATGGTCTATGAAGTGAGTGTATGATGCCCCATGATCATATCAATGTATACAGTTATGATTTAATAAAAAAAATATATAAAAAAAAAGAAAAGTGAGAAAAAATTGTACTAATACTTGGAGAAATGAACACCTGTACTGTGAGACAATTCAAGTAAAATATTTTTTCATATGGTTATTTTAAAACAATTACTTCAATATTACTCATTATTAACTGAGAAAAATATAATATCAAAGGTTAAAAACACAAATTAATTGTTATATCTTGTAGTTTCTTATACTTTTTGCATATTTATAATACATTTTATGTGCAATTTATTTGGGAATAAAAACAAAATTAAGGGAAAAAAAGAAAATAAGGAAGAATATGCTTCATGAATCAAAGCGGTTCTAAATCATAGAAAAGGGAAGGAGTTCTAATGTTAGGAATTCTCGAAAAAGGGGAGAAAATAGAGTGTTCTTTGGAAGTTTTCTGATTCCTAATAACTCAGTCCAGGGGAATGGAAGGAAAAAAGTGTTAGACAACATGGAACTTCAGTGAGTAAGTGTCTTTATATTTCTGACTTTAGAATTTTTTTTCTGCTGAATGGTAATCTTGATTCCATGATGACAACAATGACAATTTTGTTTTGTTTTGTTTTAACTTTCCTGTAGTTCTTTAATCACTCCTTTGATTTACCTTTGTTTTCTTACGTTGAACTTCTTTGACCTAGCGTTTGGATTTTTGCCTTTCTCTGGTTGAGCAGATGAGTTAACTTTAACGGTCTAATCTAAACTTTAACCTTAATCTTAACCCATGTTTTCAACTTCTATCATGGATGAATAATAGGAAGAAGAATGATGATGATGATGACAGCACTAGATGATACTACATCTTAAGAAAGTGTAGGTTTCTGATCTCCACAACGTTTAAGGTCAGCATTATTATGTTCAGCTTGCACCCATTAATACTATACTAAGAAGTGGAAAGGATAGGATTTGAATTCAGATCATTTTAACCCATAGATCATGTTCTTTCTAATCATGCTATATGAGGATAATTTGATGTTTCATTGTTTTGTTTCATTTATTGTAAAATTAGTCACAAAACTAGAAACTAATTCTTAAAGAAGATACATTAAAAAACTCCAGAAATAACCAAAAAATATAATAGAAGAGTTATTTCAATAAATGGGAGCCATAGAAACAGTCACATCACTTGTGATTGTGAATAAAAGGCAAGACAAAAGTTATAGTTCAGTATTAGTTATTAATCAATCTGCTCAATATACTAACCACTTATACAATGCCCTGAGCATTTCAGAAGCATTCTTACCTGAAAGTCCAGACACATCAGATTTAGGCAGGTGTCGAGCTTTTAAGACAACAACAGTGAGAGTATTTGTGGTGGACTGATAGCAGAGAGAGATCAGTAATTCACCCCGTCCTGAAGACTTCTAAAGACAGAGAAATGTGCTATAAGTATTTTTAGTATTTTTTTAGTTTTAAAACTCGTACTTTCACTGAAGTTTTTAAAGCAACATAATAACATTGTTATTGAAATGTAATATTCCTACTTATTTGTGTTTTAACATGCTAAGGAATGGAAGAGTAAATTCTTTTGTGTGGTACCATCACTGCCTAAAACAACTGCCTGCCATCTTGTGGTCTTTGTAAATACTACAGAATGTTAAGATTTGTTTAGAGTCGGCCACACCCCTTAGAAAGGTTTAAGTTATTTAAATTATACCCTACGTGAGAGTATTTTTAGCTTTCATTTTATAGTGATACAGCTGCTTTTTGAAGTTATCAATATTAGAAAAATTACTTAAGTTTTTGAATTAATGTGTGGGAAGTCAAATGATTCAGGTTAAGTTTGAGTATATCTTTAGCATTGACATTTTTAGAATTTGAATTCAGATCAAGTAAGACTTAATCTGACCTCCACCACCATCTGAGTGCAGAGGGAGGAAATAGTTAACATTACCTGCCTTCTTTACATTTTCAAGTCTCCATGTAAGCCAAGGAATGAATTAAAGTACTGGAGAAAATTAATTCTAAATTTTCAATACATTGTCTTTAAACATTATCATACCTTGCCTTCTTTGCATGCTACTTAAATTTGGTTTGTACTTTAAAAACATTAGGTTAGATGACCAAGAATGCAAGCAAAAGTTTTAACTGATGGTAACAAAATGTTAACCTGGGGCTTGGTTGTTACTAAGAATGATGACTGTGGTAGAACTCTACAAACTGTAATATATTTATACAACAGCTGACATGGGGTAGCTGTATTAATAAGTATTCCAAGGAGAATAAGAATAGGAGACAGATCTTTATTCTTACTATGCCACTAAATAAGCCAGGTGTCTTAAATAATTTCATTAATTTCAATAGAAGGAAAAGGATGGTCAAAGTGAGCTATTAAGTTATTTTCAGCTTTGACACACTATGATTTTTTAAAAAATATTAATTGATGTGTATTGTATTTCATAAATTTTACCATCATAGACACAGGTCATTGTGAAATTTGATATTATGAGGTCAATTGAATTTGATTTTAAAAATGAAAACAGATAAAATTTGTTTAATTGATATCTTATCATTTTCTAATAAGCTTAGAACTACCAGAGTAGTATAACTACAAAGACAAAGTAACTTACTTCCTGTCATACTACTTAGACATGGACATTTATAATTGAATATGAAAAGCAATTCCATGAAAAGTCAATACAATTTCCAAATCCTCAGGAAGAATTGATTTAATTTTAAGTTTCAGATTAAATTATGCTGACCTTGAACTCTCTTTGTTAACTTGCTTATGAATAATAAATATTTGCCTGTATTTTAAAGTATCAGTATTTGTCAAAAACTTATGATAAAAATCAGTATTATAATATTTAAATATCCATTGACAAAGAATCTCTATTTATTTTATATTATTAAAGTGGTTTGAATATTTCAGTTGTGTGTTAAATTTTCTGTCATCTGTTCTATTCCCTAGCTCTCCATTTGATTATAATTAATAATAATTGAACATGGTGAGAATGATACATACAAGCTTATCATTTTAATGAAAAATCCCCTTGACACAAAAAAGCTACATAAAAGATTGTTTATAAATACTTTAAGCACTCAAAATGAATTACCCTAACATTTCTCTTGATGATCTCTCTGTTCATTAACATTTTTCCATCAGACAATTCAATTCCTGAGAGAGGAATAAGGACTTCCCCAATGATATCATCTCTTGAAAACCTGTCAAAACTCAAGATTGTGAAGTGCAAGGCCAATTCTTGGATCTGGGGGTAGGGGATCCCATAAAATGTAAAGGTCTCATCAAAAGCTGGATCCAAGGTCTTTCTCAGCACTCTGGTTTTCACTTTATGCTTCTTCTCAGGGAGGATTGTCATTTTGATGTATGGGTCAGAGCTCATTGACTGCTCATCCATAGCTGGCAAGCCACAGGCCTCCTTAATATTTACCACAAATGTTTTTTTCTCAAAATTGTACTCTAAGGAGAAGAAGAGGGTTCCCAACTTCTCTTGTTTCTCCTCTGAAGTAATGGAAGTACTGGACTTTAAGCTATCAGGGGAAACTGCTTCTTTTTCTCCTTCTAAAAAGAGCTTTGGGGTCACATTCTCCAAATCAGAGGGGCTGCTGGCTTTAAGGTTGGTTTTGGGGAAATTGCCATTGAGATCTCTCTTCTCAAGATCTAGATGCAATGAATTCTTTGGCATTGCTGGCTTATTCTTTAGTTCATTTTTATCATCTACTCCAAACTTCTTTTTGCTATTTAGATTTTCAGGGTAGATATCAACTCCCTTAAGCACATGTACAAACTTGTATGGAGGAGTCTTGTTAGACTTGGATGATTTTCTCTGACAGCAGATCCATGCAAAGAGAGAGACTGTGAAGACCAGGCCAAACGCACTGAAGATCCCTACAACTGTGGGGATTTCATCTGAAAAATTAAATGATGAAAACATCCATTAAAGTAGCAGAGATGGCGATAGAGCCTACTTGAAAAGCATAATAGTAATAGCAATTGCCCCCAGGTTAGACAGATTGAATCACTTTCCAACTATTCTGCGTATGAATGATACACATATTTTGCAATAACTTCAGGTGTAAACACATTCCTTGCATACCACATAGAAAAAAAAATACAATGGACTAGAAACTCCTTCATTTCAGCAGTGTTTCACAAATAAAATTAAAAGATGAAACTAGGCTTGGATCCGATCTGGGGACATTCTTAATGATCCTGACCTATTTTCTTAGGTAACATGAATCAAATACAACATGATGAGTCAGTACTAATTTCAAATTTTTATTGATGCTTTGAGTCTTTCTAGAAGCATCAATTTTACTATGGGACACTAAATGTACATTCTTCAAAGATGAAGTGTTTCTGTATTCTTAGTAGTATGTTATGTACCCAGGATTCAAACAGTAAAAACCTAGTGACTCAGTGATTCATGCAATTTTAAGGAATTGCAGAATATTATATCCCATAATGTTATACAAATAATAAAAAAGAAACAATGTAACATTATCTGCAATTGCCCCAAACTCATTAACAATTTTATGCCAATTATAGAACAGTGGGAAAATAAATTACATAAAAAAGAGCAATAGGATACTAATGTTATATAACTTATAACACTATCTTGTATTTCAACTCCAAATATGTCAATAAAACACTGAATTATTGAAAGTACAAATCAATTACACTTAAATATGGAAAAAATAGAACAATGGTTATATAGGAATCATCGTTCCTTAACATGAAATGAGAATAGTGAGGATAGATAATTTAGAGTTCAATCTTATTTGTGACTGAATTTTTTCCTAGCACATTACACATGGAAAATGATAATCAAATTGAAATTGACATTATTTCCTTGAATGAGAGCACATTAAATTACTAATAATTAGGTAGTATTTATTATGCACATGGCTTCATATGCAACCATATTTCTTGAAGAAACGATTAGTAAAGTGTGTAAAGAAGGATTGCTATATCTGTACATAGTGCATCAATTGAGTCAATATTTATTAAAACAAAAGTGAATATAAGTACTGTAACATTATGTATATTTAATTCTACTTCAATCCATTTTTAATTTCAAAAATCAAATAATAAAGTCAAAAGTCCAAGTAAAGAAAGGGTTAGGACTTTTCTAAGTAACCCCAAGAAGCCCAATCTTTTGTTACTTCCCTTCCCCATTCCCCAGATCTTTTGCTTATCTACTTCATATTCACAAAATTGAACTTAAAAAATGTAAGATTAAGAAAAGACAAAAGAAATGTCTAAAAAGATAAAAAAGCAAGCAAAATGATAACAACAAAAAATGCTGTAGTTTACTGATGTAAAGAAACTGAAACATCCAAAGATGAAATAAATCTCTGAATTCCCCAAATAGAAAAAAAAAAAAAAATTGAGTGAATGTTATGGAATGAGGCAAGAGCTAAAGATATTCAGCTAAACTTAGTATCAGCTTTTCAGTTTTTTTCTTCTTATCCACGTCTTTGTGGAAAAAAATCCACCCACCCCCACTCCTGGACTCTAATAATCCAAGGCAAAGGAGCAAAAGCAAAGTCATGAATGAAGACAATTCTTTATCCAATGTAAGAAGAACAATAAAAGCAGCAGAAAACAATTTCTTTCTAAATAGACTGACAGCTTGTGCTAGAACATATTTTCATTAGCACTGTCTCTAAAAATGCCCCAGTATTATTTTTTTTTCAGATTTCAAATCAATAATTGGAAATAAATATCACAAAAAAATCATGCAATAACTCAAATGAAAGGCTGTGAGCAAAACTCATTTATGGCTATAATGTCACAAACTGTCTCTGTTTGAAACATATATCAAATGGCAAAACAGTCAATATAACATGGAAAGATTCACCTACTTTCTATGCATTTCCTACTGAGAGGATCCCAAAGATTAACTATCTGTGTTAGTTATTTAATAACAATTATTACATATCTATAGATATCACTCCTATTCACCCTACTCACATCCATACAATTCCATGATTAAAAAAAAAAATTACTTACAAAGTAAGTGCAACTCTGATCTCCTGCCTTTGGACTATATCAGAACCTAAAAATATTGCTTATTCTAAGAAGTGCACTTAATTTTGTTTACTGAAATAGAGAAAAAGAGCCATGGTGCAAAAAATTCAGTACAGAAAAAGAGAAACTGACTTGGAAAATGAGAGCTCTAATACAAGTTTCCAGCTGCTTTTAGCTAATTGTGCAACCTGCAACACCCCACATCTCTCTAGTTTTCAGTTACCTCACCAGCAAAATAAAATAGGCTGAGCAAGTCTTTTTGAAAGTCCCTTTAACTCTAGTACCATATAATTTTGTCTTTCACTAGTTAAACATTTCAAGAATACAAGAAAAAAACATCCATCTGGTACACTATGTAATAAAATACACATCTCACTCTCTTAATATGTAACTTAGTCATACCAGGATGAAACCCCTATTAATGATACATATATCTGGCTTTCCCTAATAAAAATACAGGTTACAGGTTTACCTAGAAATAACAATCACCTACAACATAAATAAAACCAATTTATGAACGATAGACCCCTTTTCCTTTACTTACTATATGCTGTAATTTACAAAGCTTCCCGAGCATTTAGGAACTTCTTGAAGGTGAACTCTAACAGAAGGCAATTTTAAAGAGAAAGACACCCAGAAAAGAGAAACCTCCTCCCCCCCTACTCCTCCACCCCCGCAAAAAAAACTAAAACTCAAAACCGCAAAAATAAGCCACAGATGCCTGTTTGGTGTTCGCATTTTCCTTTCGGATTAACTGCCTAGTAAATCTATATTCAACATCCAGGGAGGGTGGGGGGTGGGGAACACAGCCTATCCCGGAATACTCAAGGAACAACCGCAACCATAAGTTGAGTAACTTGCTTACCAAATTCTTCCCGATTGTTAGTGATCGGAGCCATTTTTTTTACTGCGTGTTCTGTCCGAGGTGCTGAACAGAAAACTGCCTGGTTTGATTCCTTCGCTTGATCTGAAGCGCTGGCTTTCCGAATCCGGAAAACAACAGCGCTGAGCTCAGGGGACCAGCGCCTGGAACAGCGAGGAGGCAAAGAGGGAGGTCCACTCGCCCTCGCACGAGGATTTGCAACCCCTGTTCCTGTTTTGGCTGTTCTGAGAAGCTCGCCTCCGAGACTCCAGACGTGGCTGAAACCCGAATTGACGCAATCCTGACGCTACAGGGCTGAAATCAGCACCTGCCCTCCTCCCCTCCTCCCTTCAACCCTCTCCTTTCCCCCCTCCTTCTTGCTTCCTCTCTCTTCTCTTGGGGATTCAACACATAGTCATCAATTGTTTTTTTCTATTGGGCTACTCGAGATTAGCTTTGCTGTTCTGTGGGGGCTCAGAGGCACACGGAGATGAACCCCACAATTGATTCCCGTCAGTTTCTAATATAAAAATCTCATGATTACCTAGATGAATAAAAATGCGTCTCTGAGTTACCAGAATCATATGATTTACAGAGGAAAAATGTCTGTATCAAGTGACCAATTGCAAAACGCAAGAATATATTTCTTTGCTTTCTAAATTTTCTTTGACATGTTTATACAAATGATACTTATGCTTAGAAAAATCCACTGCAAGTTGATCCATTCGAAAAGATAGATTTTTCACTATAATCCCTTATCTTCCAATAAATTATTCCTCTAAACTAATAGACATGCTGACACTATTGCTCCTTCCTAATCTGTCAGCTTTCTTCCCTTTAGTATCTGACATTTGACCAGGTAAAGCACTTTGGAGCAGATGGGAATAATCCCTTCTGTATTCAGACCTCACTGTCAGTTATGACTTTTGCATATAATGAGATTGCTTCTGGGTTACATTTATGGTTTACAGGTTTGACTTCTAATAGGCTTGTGCAAAATAGTTACAAAAAATCATACCAAAAATCTAAAATAACATTGATTATTATTGGTTATTATCAAGGGAAAAATGTAATTTTTTTAAACTAATGATATTCTTGGGGAAGAAGAAGTGGGGAAACACGTTGTTTGATTCTGATTAATTTGACTAGTGATGCCTTTTCAAAACAAATGTTTAACATTTTTTTTCAAAAGAAAGGACTCAGTCTGTAACTCCAACTGTTAATTATTGCTCCTCAAATAATTCCTTTGCTCTGGAGCTCAATAAGCAGATGGCATTCAGTGTGTGCTGGGATGTGGGAGGAAGGGATACTGAGTGATCTTCAAAAAGCTACTGTACTTACAGGACAGGGCCCTGCACATTGGCAAGCAGCCGGCCTGAGCATAAAGACTATGTTTCAGGAGACACTGGCTTCAGTTCTTTGCATCATGGAAAATTTTATAAACCAATCTCCTTTCTTTCTTTCTACTTTCTCCCACATACTTGGCATTTTAGTGTTCCAACAGATTTTTTTTTTAACTTTAAATCTTCATTCTATGAAAATAAACAAACTAGTTTACTGTATCCACGCCCCTCCCACACACACACACTGGCCTGGTTTGTGGTCGTGTTCTTATCTTTCCATTTTAATCAGATTACCTGTTTAGTCAGTTATGCATGTACCTAGTGAGATCATTCCTAGGAATAGACATCCATTAGATTACTGAGATAGTGGCATTTACTAGAAATGCATAGCATAGGGGCGGCGCCTGTGGCTCAGTGAGTAGGGCGCCGGCCCCATATGACGAGGGTGGCGGGTTCAAACCCAGCCCCAGCCAAACTGCAACCAAAAAATAGCCGGGCGTTGTGGTGGGTGCCTGTAGTCCCAGCTGCTCGGGAGGCTGAGGCAAGAGAATCGCGTAAGCCCAGGAGTTAGAGGTTGCTGTGAGCTGTGTGACGCCACGGCACTCTACCAAGGGCGGTACAGTGAGACTCTGTCTCTACAAAAAAAAAAAAAAAAAAAGAAATGCATAGCATAGTTAAACCAAATATATAGTGAAATGTATACTGAACTGTATGTTTTCTAGCTAAGTTATTGCTAACATATGGTTAAATTCATTTGTTATAAACTTAAGTGTATGGTCTATATAAATTAGTGTTGCGTCAATTTTTCATGCATATGGTAAAATGCTGTCATCTATAATCTGTCTAGACTGTTCAAACGATATTTCTGCAGAAACTCACCCCATCCTGTGCTGTCTTATTTCTGAGGACACATTGTGATAAGATTATCTTTTGCCCAGAGCTAATACTATTGTGACTGTAGTAACTATTTCATTGCTTGCTTTGTAAGCAAACTAAAAAGAAATGTAATAAATTAAAATGTGTGAAGTTTCCCTCATTTTAATTTGATTAATAACATTTTAGTTTTAAACCAAGCATCTAACAGCACCTGATGATGGGTGGGTAGCAGACCCTATGGTGAAAAAAATTAAAAAGCCTGTAAGTTTCTTATGATTGACATTCACACCCTACCACATTATTGTATTTTTCCTCCATGATCCACCAAACAAATTATCAATTCACTGACGCTCACACTACCAGCTTCTGCCAGGAGACTTGGGAGGTGGAGTTGTTGCTAGGTAACCACCTTTTCGCCACCCAAAACACACAGCCTCCAACAAGTTTCTGCTTTTGCAAACACAGACTGTTCTGTACAGGCGGCAGTGTTTACTTCAGAATGATTCTTTCACTGTTAAAGTGATTGAACTTTTACCCTACATTTTTTTTTCCAGATTGGAAATGTCTGTCTATACATACCTTGAGAAACAATTAGAACATGTGAATTTAATTTTAAGAAATCCAGTTGAATTTAAAAGTTATTGATAACTCATCATATGATTGTTTTGATTATATTTTATTCATTTAGTTTATTTGATTTAATTTAGTATATAGTTTGACTTAATGAAACAGTTGCATTAAGTTTATTAATTGTATAATTTTGTCATGTATTTTCTATTTCCTTCTTTGAAAAAATACTATCAATGAATGTATGTAAAACCTCTTTTAAACAAAAGAAATTTTCTAAAGGTTTGAAAATGTTAAAATGATGTTGAGTAATCTTTAATAATGCCCAGATAAGTAAGGCAAAAGCATTTTACTGGTATATAGATGGAGTAAATTGTAGTATCTGATAATGGAAGATGGATAATTGTTTTAATGTTCCATATCATTATATTAAGAATTCTGGGTCTAATGCTAATGGAATAGATTTATATTACGAGCACACCCCAGTCAAAATCCTGCAAGACAAATGCTTTCCCAGTTAATATTGCAGAAATCCCTTCACCATGCACCTTACTACATTTGGTTGTTTTCAACATATTCAGCAGTCATTATGTGCTTTTAATGGCTTGTGAATGACTATGAGTTTAAACAACAAACAAACAAAAACTTACATTTGACTTCTTATCTTCTTTCCTTCAACATGTATTTATTAAATTTGTACTACTCCTAGTTTTTTGCTGAGTGATTTATATTGGTCAAGATATTTTTAAAAATATGTTTGCTCTCATGGAGCTTACAAACTTCAAAAGGCATTGACAACTTTTCCTCTAGAATTGGAAAAAAATCTTATAAGATCATTATTACATCCTGTTTATTTTAACTGGTACTTTCTACAAAGCCCGGTCATTGGTCTTCCGCAGTCATCAGGCCTGTCCCCTGGCCTTTGTTTGTGCACATGAATTCATTCAGATTGTTACACAATTTGCATTCTTCCATTCCCTGTATCTACCTATAATGTTTTTCCCTTTAAGAATCAGTAGAAGTTTCATTTATACTGTGCATCTTCTGACTTACCAGCACTCATAAATATCTTCTGCTTTTAATTCCTCTAACACTATCTCTGATGAAATCTTTTAAGTACCCTTGACATGGCCTTGATCCACATACCAGTAATTCCCAAAAAGATAAACCAAAGACCTTCACTAATGTTAAACTCTGATATTCCATAAGATTCCCATTTGTTTCTGATCATTTCTACACCAATTTTTGGATGACTTTTACCTTTATTTTATTTTTTTATTTCAGGCCCATTTTTAAGGTATTATCTTTGAATCAACTTCTACAATTCTTAGATCTTGGTATAGCAACAATACCATTCTAGAAGATTTTTCTCTTTCTGTTTATCTTAAAGGTATTTCTTGCTAGCTCCTCCTTCCCTTTTATAATTCATTCCTCTCTTAGCTTTCAATTAACATGAAAAAATTAGGATAGGGAAACATAGGAACAGTATTGTGAAAGTATATAGTGACAATGGAGAGGAAGCAGTTTTAAGGCTAAGGCACCAAATAACTTCCCATGAAATACAGAAAGGAAAACTGTGATGAGTGCTGAACAAATAGAAATAAATAGAAATGCAGAATAAAGATATTATTACTTCCTTCAGCCATGTGCAGATCATTTTATTTATAGGTTTGGACCACTTATTTTTTTTTTGTTTGTTTGTTTTTATGAAATAGTAGCTGTGTACATTGATATAATCATGGGGCATAGACCATTTACCAAGTTTCATATATACCCTTGTAAGATGCACCGCTGGTGTAATCCCACCAATCCCTTTCCCTCTACCCACCTCCCTCCTCCCTCCCCTCCCTTTCCCCCTTCTCCCTATTTTTAGGTTGTAACTGGGTTATAGCTTTCATGTGAAAACCCTAAATTACTTTCATAGTACGGCTGAGTACATTGGGTACTTTTTCTTCCATTCTTGAGATACTTTACTAAGAAGAATATGTTCCAGCTCCATCCATGTAGACATGAAAGAGATAAAGTCTCCATCTTTCTTTAAGGCTGCATAATATTCCATGGTGTACATATACCACAATTTATTAATCCATTCGTGGATCGATGGGAACTTGGGCTTCTTCCATGACTTAGCAATTATGAATTGGGCTGCAATAAACATTCTGGTACAAATATCTTTATTTGGATGGAAAAAATTTTTTTACCAATAGTTTTATTTTTTATCAAACTGTCAAAAACCAAATAATTTTTAAAGCATGCAAACTCATGGAGAGTAGGGAAATATTCTCAAATATTTAGTACATGATTAATGTGAGAAGATATGTATAATAATCTATTAAGATACATGGACCTAAACATCAAGAAACCATCATTTTCGAACATTCTAATATATTAGAATACCATTGAAAAATGTTCAAAGGTATATACATATATACAACAAATCAGTAATACCCTCACTAAACATTTGGATGGAAATTCTTACACCACAGAGAAATTCTTACCCATGGCAAGGAGGCAGAATGCATGATCATTTCATTGACAGTACTGTGTGTGGTAGCAGGGAGTTAGCAACATATAAGTGTCCATTGCAATATGAATGAGTAAATTATGTTAGAATTCTTCAGTTAAGAGCAACAAAACTATATGTGTGTGCATGTGTATTCTAATGCTTTTCAATATTACCTATATCTTCCAAAATACTATGTTGAAGAAACAGAATTAGTTATAGAAAAACATCATTTGTGCGAAATAAATCTATACACAAATTCTACTACCAATTTTTCAATAATAAAAATCACACACAAACTTTTCTTCAGGTTACAATGAATTGATTTGCACCAGAAATGCCAAGATTAGAAAGCCACATATAACCTGTTTGAAAAAGTATATTATTATATATAGCATTTATGAATTGATGAGGCAACTAAAGCTTCAAGGGCCAAAGTCCAAAGGAAACAATAAAGATGTGACTTGAAATTTTGCAAGTCCCTTTTCTTTTCAGGGAGATTGCTGGTTCTTGAAAATGAAACAAAGAGACAAGCAAACAACCCTCCCAAAGAATCAGTTAAAGAAACAAAGGTAAACTCAGAAATGCAGGTAGAGCTGGGTGCGGTGGCTCATGCCTGTGACCTAGGACTATGAGAGGCTAAGGCGGGAGGATTGCTTGAGCTCAGGAGTTCTAGGCTTGTTTGAGTAATAGTTATACCCTGACTCATGAAAAAAATTGAAAAACCCAGCCAGGTGCCTTGGTGAGTGCCTGAATACCAGCGGCTTTGGAGGCTGAGGCAGCAGGATGCCCACAGCCTGAGTCTGAGGTTGCAGTGAGCTACAACACCATTGCCCTCTGCTTAGGGAATAGGGTAGAATTCTGTCTCAACAACAACAACGACAAAAAAAAAAAGAAAAAAGGAGAGAGAGAAGAAAAGAAAAGCAGGTAGATTGTTTAGCTATGTCACAGTAACAGTCGGAGTTAGGAAATTCCTAGGCAGCTATGAGAGAAGGGCTTGGGACCCTGCAAAGGAAGGTGGTACAAAGAAATGGTCCTTACTCTCAGTAAGTTTACATTCAAGACACACAACTATACAAGTCAATAGGTAACATTCAGACTAAAACCCAGTAATTTTTTTTTTTTTTGAGACAGCCTCAAGCTGTCACCCTGGGTAGAGTTCTGTGGCATCACAGCTCGCAGCAACCACCAATTCCTGGGCTCAAGTGATTCTCCCTGCCTCTGCCTCCCAAGTAACTGGGACTACAGTCACCCATCACAATGCTCGGCTATTTTTTGGTTGCAGCTGTCGTTTGGCGGCCCGGTCTGGATTCGAACCAGCCAGCTCATGTGTATGTGGCTGGCACCTTACCCACTTGAGGCATAGGTGCCGAGCCACCTACTTATTATTTCAACTTTGCAGGCAAGATATTTAGAAACTAACCAGAAAGCCATTGAACAACACAATTATGGCTTTAGCTAACTCATAGGGTTGAGGAGAAAAAAAGGTATGGCTTCTTCATAATCACCACAATCAGAAGTAGAATGAGCTTTATAGAAATCCAACCCCAACTTTAGCCCCATTCCTGAATGGATATATGTAATGTATTTTTCCCTACTATGGCAGCATGCCAGAAGATACTCAAACTCTATCTGATCACTCAGAGAAGCTGCAGTTTTTCTTACACAGTGTCTAGCATTCAATCAGAAAAATCAAGGAGAAAATATTCAATAAAAATAGGTCCATAGATTAAAGATATAGGTAACAGGCATTAATATTGATAAAAAAGATAAAGTGGAGTTACTTAGCAGAGAATTAAAATTTATAAGACTCAAACTAACATTCTTGACCCAATAAATATAATTTTTTAAGTTAATAAATAAGTGCATGTAATATACAGGCAATTAAATAAAGTAGTAGATACAATTAGTGAAAGTCAATAGGTAACATTCGGACTAAAACCCAGAACACTAAAAGTATGACAAACTCAGAAAAGAGCTTATAAGACATGGAAAAAGAAGTATAATTTGGCAACACAAAAGTAAGGGAAAGAAAAAATGAGGTAGAAGCCAATATTCAAAGTGAAAACAACAATGAATTTTTCCATGAAAAATATTAACTCATGTATTCAAAAAGAATGAAGAACTACAAGCAGGATTAATAGAAAGCCACATACAGTATCACAGTTAAATGATTGAAACTAAAAGACACAGGAAAATATTAAAAACAATGAGAAAACTAGATATCGTACATTTGAAGAGCAGCAATAAGACACACCTGACATTTCAATAGAGGAGACAGACATCTGAAACAATAGAGCAACTTTAAAATGTTAAATGAGAATAACAGCTTATGAAAAATTTTATGCCAGCATGAATTAAGATGATGGAAAGAAATTTCTAGAAAAGGAGAAACTGAGAAAAATACTTTCCAGTAAATGAAAAAATAATCATGGAGAAAACTCAGAAATGCCAAGTAAAAGAAAGAACACGGAAAAGAGTAAATATATCTATCTCTAAGTATCGATAGATATTAACAATGAAAATGGATAGTGATCTCTAAAATACAATTGTTATGGCAACAATTATTCTATGGGTAAGAAGGACTAAGCTGAGTGTTAGTGTTAAAATGTAGGAAATGTTAAAAGTAATAACTTATACTTGCCTTGTCATCTCCAGGGTAATTTTAAAAATAGCAGAAAGAATGTATATTGGGAAAAGTAAGTGCCAGAATGCTAATAAAGTATAAAAGAAAAATATATAGTAGTAAAGAAATAAGTCCAATGGAATATGAATGATAATTTGGAAAATGTTTACCTAAAATATCATTATATTACATAAGAAAATGTAATTACATAATTGTATTAATTCAGAATGGACTCCTCCTAAGAGGAAAAATAAGCTCGGCCTGGTGGCAGGTGCCTGTAGTTTCAGCTACCTGGAGGCTGAGGAGAGAGAGAGGATCACTTGAGCACAGGAGTTTGAGATTTCAGTGTGATATGATTGTTCTACCATACCCCAGCATGAAAAACGAAACAAAACTCCATCTCTAAAGACAGAGACTGCCATCTCTAAAGAAAAAAGATTGTCAGATATTTTTACATAGAAACTCAACTCACTAATTCTACATTGCTTATAAGGCATAAAATTCAAGAACAGGAAACATCAAATAAAAACCTGAAAAACTGAAAAACATACTTTCTGTACACCAATCAAAAGCTGTTGTATGAGTATCTATGTATATGTGTATACACACATGTATATACAATTTGTACATATACATTTGTATATACAATATATACACATATATATTTACTTTTTATATATAGTGTACAGAATATAAATATTTTCTTTTATGTATAGTGTACATATAAAGTGTATATATACACAACATCTAATGCCACATGATATATACACACACACTATATATATATATATACACTATATATGTACACCATGCCAATGATACAGATACATATAATATGTATTCTGATATATATGTGAAGGTTAGAAAAGTCGATTTTTAAGTCATACAAAGAGGCATTTGAAAACATAAAAAGAGTCTAGGTGCAGTGGCTCATGCTTGTAATATTAGCACTTTGAGGTCAAGGCAAGAGGATAATTTAAGCCCAGGTGTTCAAGACCAGCCTGAGTGACAGAATGAGACCCTGTCTCAAAAAATGCATATATATTTTACTATAATGATATATGATAATGATAAATTTGCCATTATATCAGTAAGATATAAAGCATCTAAATTTGTATTACCCATTTATGTAGCTTCAGCATAAAGCTAAAGTTGGTAGAAAATCAGTGCAGGAGAAATTCAGTGCAGATATAGAATAGCTAAACAAATTGATTAATTTGTTATCAAAAACCATGCCCATTTACTTCACGAGTAAACATGGAACATTTGTCAGAATTGATAATACTTGTAAAATAAGTTTCAAAATATCTCAAGGAACTAAAATAATTTAGTGTGTTCTCTATCCATGAGGCACTTAGCAAGAAATTAGCACCAAAAGATAGCTAAAAAGCCTCTCTTCACCATCATATAGTGACCATCTTTGTCTTTTTGTCCTTTTATTGATTTCAAGTCTATGTTGTCTGTATGAGAATGGCTACTCCAGCTTTCTTTTAGTTTCCATTTACATAGATATGGTTTTGCAAACTTTCACCTTCATTCTAAATGAGTTCTTGTTGGTTAGATATGTTTCCTGGGAACAGAAGATATTTTATTTGTGTTTTCTTATCCATTCAGCCAGCCTATTTCCCTTCATGTAGAATTCAAGCCATTCACATTTATTGAAAGTGTAGATATGTGTGGTGAATTTTCATTTGTTATATTGAGTAGACCTTTGTTGCATTGTTTTACCTCTAGATCCATAGACATATCTATCTGGGCTCTGAAATTTAGTTTTGGGGTCATTTTATATTGATGAGTGTCTGCTGTGCTGGTCCATGTATAATGTAGGTCTGAGTACCTCCTACAAGAAAGATCTGATCTTCACACATTCCCTCAGAGACTGATTGGTTGTGAAAGTCTTTATTTCTCCTCATATAGACAAATTAGTTTTGCAGGATACAAGATACTAGGCTGGCCATTGTTTTGTTTTAGAAGAATGATAATGGGTCTCCAATCCCTCTGGCTTGTAGAGTTTCAGTTGAGAAATCTGCAGTTAGTCTGATTAATTTTCCATTGTAAGTTACCTGTGTTTTCACCTTACTATTTATAGGATGGCCTTTTTCATGGTTACCTCAGCCAGTTTAATGATCATGTGTCCTGGTGATTGCCTCTTCACAATGAATCTCTCTGGTATCCCTTATGTTTCTTAGATTTAGATTTTTAGGAAAGCCAGAGAAATTTTCCTCAATAATTCCCTTAAATAAGTATCTAGCTCCTAAGTATTTTTTTCTTCACATATAGTCCCAAATTTCTTGTAGGCTTTGTCCATTTTTTTTTATTTATTTGTTTGTTTGTTTGTTCGTTTTTTGACTAACTGGTTTAGCACGAAAGTATTATCTTCAAGTTCTAAGATCCTTTCTTCAACCTCATCAAGCCTCTTCTTAAGGCTTTCCACTGTGTTGTGTAATTTTCTGAATGACTTTTTTCATTTATGGAAGTTCTGTTTGATTTTATTTAGTATTTCAATTTCTCTATAGAATTTTGCATTCATTTCCTGCATTATCTTTGCAGCTTCTCTGTGTGGGTTTCCATTTTCTCTGCTATTTCCTTGAGCTTCTATACAACCCTTGTTTGAAATTCCTCATCTGCCATTTTGATCTTTTTGTTTAGGTTGGTGTCCACAGGTGAGAAGCTTTGTTTTCTTTAGAGGGTGGCCTTTCTCTTTGATTTTTTTATATTACTAGAGTGTTTGTGCTGGTTCCTTCTTCTCTGAAATCTCAATTAAGAGCAAAGGGTGACAGCGATAGCCTATGAGCCTGTGTCTGAGACCCCAAAGATCAATCCCAGCCCTCAGAAATAGTAGATAGTGCTGGTAAGTGTGGAGGAGTCACACCCTGTTTGAGTTGGAGGGCACTTTGGTGGCCTATAACGTTGTTCTCCCCGTCTTTGGCTGATATTTGTTTGAGTGAGCTCACTCTTGAGATGTTCCTTTGTGTCTACAGTAGTTTCTGGTCCCTCAGGTGGAACATATGAGTGCTTTAAGCTTTAGGAGGGACCCTGTAACTCCCACAGGATTTCCATCACTATGGAGGTAGGGGGACAGGCTATTTGTGGTTAGGTTGTGTGGATTTAAAAGGTTTTAAAAAGCTACTTAATCATTTGTGGCAACGTTGAAAAGAAGAAAAAAAAAACAGGGAAAAACATAAATTACAAATGACATAAGAGAGCAAAAGAAGCAAGACACAAAGTAGAATTTAGAGAATATATTTGCAACACGTATTTCTAACATAGGAATTGCATTGAAAAATATATGAAGAAAAATGAATGTTTAGGGCGGTGCCTGTGGCTCAGTGAGTAGGGCGCCGGCCCC
Organism: Nycticebus coucang; assembly: GCF_027406575.1. Taxonomy (NCBI): domain Eukaryota; kingdom Metazoa; phylum Chordata; class Mammalia; order Primates; family Lorisidae; genus Nycticebus; species Nycticebus coucang. The sequence continues at coordinate 38,674,024 of NC_069798.1, forward strand.
ATATGCTGAGGGTGGTGGGTTCAAACCCAGCCCCGGCCAAACTGCAACAAAAAAATAGCCGGGTGCTGTGGCAGGCACCTGTAGTCCCAGCTATTCGGGAGGCTGAGGCAAGAGAATCGCTTAAGCCCAGGAGCTGGAGGTTGCTGTGAGCTGTGTGAGGCCATGGCACTCTACCAAGGGGCATAAAGTGAGACTCTGTCTCTATAAAAAAAAAAAAATGAATGTTTAAATGGCAGATATTCCAATTGAAAATGATCAAAAGTCTTGTAGAGACACTTTGCTAAGAAAGATATGATATCCAAAGCTGAATGATCATCAGAAAGGAGCTTAGCAACAGCAGGCATCTGAAAAATGCAAACTAAAAATCATACAAAGGTTAAAACTATACACTCCCTAAAAGGTTTGGGAAGCTGATACCAAGTGTTGATAACTGTATGGAAAAACGAGTGACCTTATTCACTCCCTTTGGATATTTATATAGGTAAAAATATTTTTTAAAAATGTTTGATGGCAAAACACAGATATGTATTGCGGCCCTGTGGTATCCATTGCTACCTCTAAATTGATCTGACTACATACATCTACAGAAATGTCCATAGTAGTAGTATTTTCATTTTCCAAACATTAAAAAAGAAAGTCTTTCCTATCAGTATTAGATTGGATAAATAAATATGGTAGAATATTGTATGGAAATGAAAAATGAATAAAATGTCTCCATATACTGTATAACAAAAATGAACTGAGTTATAAATGTTAATTGAAAGAAACATGACAAAAAGAGCACATACTTCATAAATCTACTTGTTTACATTTCAAACTCTAAGGAAACTAATTTATGATAGTAAAAGTTATATAGCAATTACATGTGTAGGGGGACATAACTGGGATGTAGCACAAAGGAGGTTTCTGGTGTGTGGATATTCTGTATCTTGATCCAGAAAGTAGTTGTGAAGGATTGTGTTGTTTGTTTATTTGTTTGCTTGTTTTTAATTTCTTGTATCATTCTGTTTTAGTTTGTGTCCACTTCATTACTTATGTTATATGTAAAAAAATGTTTACCAAAAATGTGTACATATACTTAACATTAACACATATTTTAAAGGATAAATATATAACCAAGAACATGTATAAAGAAATTGGTATAGATGCATATAAGGGATTAAAGAATAACTGGAAATTGGACAAAAAATCACAAATTTATGATGATTTGTGATTTTTTTACCTGAATTTTTTTTTGTGAATAGTCTTTAACTTTTCAACTATCTACTCACTTTGAATCATCTCTCAGAGTCGAAGACCTGTATATACCCTTTGAATTTAGAGAATGAGAGAACAGACACCTGGAGCTAGTTCACTTACCAATAAATACTATAAACATTGATAATTAGTACGATGATGGAAAGGAGCAATAAGAAGCTCTGCATAAATATTATACAAAGAAAGTGTGTATGAAATTTGAACTTGAACTTTTCCATAAAGTGAATATGCATGTCTAAGTATTCTTCCCTGTACCCTCCCACATTGACAAATGAAATGAAAAATATAAAAGTCCTACATTTCTCCTGGCAAGCCTAGAAACTCCACAGCATTTTGGGAGTTTGGTTATGTAAATAATACAGCTAGGAGTAAAGTTCAGGGAGCTGGAATCATTATGTAGCATCACATTGGAGAAATAGGATGTGAAGGTCTAGAATTCAATGACCTTTAAGCTTCCTTTTCAATTATTAGATGCTATAAAACTGTTCTCTACATCAGAGAAAATAACGCTGATCTTCACATCATTGAACTCATTCTGTATCAGATACCACCTAAAGTCAAAAATATACAAGTAGCAAGGAAGATGCCCCAAAATATTAAATATGCCTTTGCTTCTTCCACCTTGCTTTATACAAACACTCTTTACCTCACAACATTCATTTCTTAGGCCAGGTGAGGTGGCTCATGCCTGTAATCCTAGCACTCTCTGAAGCCGAGGCTGGTGGATCACTCTCTCAGGAGTTGGAGACCAGCCTGAGCAAGACCGAGACCCCATTTCTACTGAAAATGGAAAAACTAGCCAGGCATTGTGGTGGACACCTGTAGTCCCAGCTACTCGGGAGGCTGAGACAAGACGATGGCTTGAGTCCAAGAGTTTGAAGTTGTTGCGAGCTACAACACCAGAGTACTCTACCCAGGACAACTGAGAGAGACTGTCTCAAAAAAAAAAAAACAAAAAACCTTTCATTTCTTCATAAATTTAGCACTTATCTCATTGTAATGTTTCTCTCTTCCTAATCAAACCCATATTTACTCCTAGGTGAAAAATTAACGAAAGTTGTTCATAGTGCACATTTGAAATAAAATCCTTTTGTGACTTCTCTTGAATAGATAGGTATTTTAAAGTTGATATCCTATGAATACAATTAGACACACTTCTACACCTCAGGAAGTTGTGAAAGGAATGAAAATTACTTGTGTTGAATGGAAAAGCAAGAATACAATGTATTCCATTCTAACATGAAGGCTACAGCCATTCAGGGGTCCTCAAACTGCGGCCCCGGGCCACATGAGGCGGTGATTGTATTTGTTCCTGTTTTTTTTTTTTTTTTTTAACTTCAAAATAAGATATGTGCAGTGTGCATAGGAATTTGTTCATAGCTTTTTTAAAAATATATATATAGTCTGGCCCTCCAATGGTCTGAGAGACAGTGAACTGGCCCCCTGTTTAAAAAGTTTGAGGACACCTGGTGGGGATAGAGGAAAGAGGAAGTGGGTAGAGGGGAGGAGGGAAGGGAATGGGGGTCACGGTGTATGGCACACCTCTTGGGGGCAGGACATAATTATAAGTGACAATTTACCAAACAAATGCAATCAGTATGCCCTAATTCTTTGTATTCTCAATGAATCCTAAACAATGAAAAAGAAAAAAATATTACCTGTGTTCCCACTACAGCCTCTAAAATCATGAAATATTTATGCTGTTTTTTTTCATAGTATCTCCCATTGGAAAGCAAGACATATATTCATAAGCAATATTGGAGAAATTAAGATCTACCTTTAAAGGTGTTGATTTAATATGTGTAATGGCAAGGAGAGAAAAAGAGAATAAATTGAAATATTTAACTTAGGAAATTATTTGATGCCTATGAAGATACCCACAATCTGGAGAAAGGAAAAGTCAACAATAGCTTAGTGAGTCAAACTACAACTATTAAAATATTATATTTTTATGTGACAGTGGATAATATTAGAAATCACTGAAACTCATTTACTCTATTTTGTACACTTTCCTGATCCCTTCCATGTTTCACTTGAATTTTTTTTCCAATTGAACTAGAACCTACTTAATAACTTTGGCATTCAACCACATTTAGCCTATTTGATGTGCAGCCATTACTTCCAAAAGTGCTGATTAGTTACTTCTGCTGAAGTCATAGAAAATTATGAACTGTTCCCTGAACATCTAAGGCTAAATTGTACTAAAGTCTATGATAGAGCATGGGCAAAAGAAGAAAGTGAAAAAACAAACAAACAAAAAACAAAACAGAGAAATAGGGAAGGAATGGGGAAATGAGAAAGAAGATAGAGTATGGAAGAGGAAAGAAAGAAGTTAGGCAGAGAGATAGGTGAGGAAACTAGCAAGGAAGGAGGGAATGAGGAAAAGAAGAGAAATAAGGAGAAAGGGAAAGAGGAAGGGAGAAAGAGAGAAAGGAGCAGAAGGAAAAAAAGAGTATCTTTTAATAGTAAATTAAAACACATATAATTTAGTAGTTTACCAACAAACGTCTGCTTAGTAGTGACAGAAATTTGCTTCCTTTTGACTCTTTCTGTTGTTAATATTCTCCTTTTTCCCCATCTCTTCATTTTGTTGTCTTTTTTATCCTCGATTTTATTTTTATGACATTTTTATATTTAATATTTTATATTATTATATAGTGAAATTGATTTTGGGTCTGTTTCTGTGAATTTTAAAATACATAAATCCATATGTCCACTACTATATTCAGAATAAAATCCCATCACCTCGAAAAACTTCTCTTTAGGATCTTTTAGAGTAACAGTCCCCCCACTCCCCATGCACAAACCCTGGCAATCACGGATATGTTCTCCATCCCTATAATTCTGGGGTTTTTGAAAGTCTCAGATAAATGGAATGATGGGGCATGTATCTTTTTATAATGGCCCTCTTTCACTCAGAATTGTGTATTTTGAGAATTACTGAAGCTGTTGCATTTACAAATAACTTAATCCTTTTTATTGTTAAATAGTACTGCATTATATAAATCACCCACAGTTTATCACTTATCAAATAAAGGACATTTGACTTGTTTTCCATTTTTATTTATTGTGTAGAACACTGTGAAGAACTGTCATGTCCAAGATTTTTGTAAACATAAATGTCATTTCTCTAGAGTAAATACAAAGGAGCGAGAGTGATGGGCCTTTATAAGTTTATGTTTCATTTGATAAGAAATTGCCATGCCATTTTCCTAAGTGACTTATGATTTCTCTCTCTCTCTTTTTTTTTTTTTTTGCATTTTTTGGCCTGGGCTGGGTTTGAACCCGCCACCTCTGGCATATGGGGCTGGCGCCCTACTCTGTTGAGCCACAGGCACCACCCAATTTTTCTCTCTTTTTAATAAGGCACAGGTGTTTCATTTGCCCTACATACTCATTAACAGTTGATATTGTCAGTATTTTTTATTTTAGTATTTCTACTAGTTATGCAAGGTTTGTAGTTATATGTCACTGTGGTTTTAATTTGCATTTCCTAATGGCTAATGATACTGAACATTTTTTCACATGGATACATACCACCCATATATTCTCTTTAGTTAAGCGTCTGCTCACATACTATATACACTTTTTAAATTTGTATTGTTCACTTTATTATTGCTGAGTTGTAAAATCTCTTTATATGCTCTGGTGTACCACAGATATATACATGTATAAAAAAATCTCATTTTTGATGTGATTCATAGATATTTTCTACCAATCTATAGTTTGTCGAAAGTATAAGGTATCATTTTTTAATGGATTACTCTGTTGGTATCATTTTCAAGAACTATTGGATTAACCTCAATCAGTAAAACTTTACTTTAAAATGTATATTTGTTTGCATTTACAACTAGATCCATCTGGAATGAATTTCTGAGTAAGGTCTGAGGTTCAGGTGGAGTTTGAGTTTTGTCCACATATGTATTACCAATTGTTGCAACACTATTTATTGAAAGGACTTTCCTTTTTCTATCAAATTGCATTTGTATGTGTTTCACAATTAAAGAACCATATTTTCGTGGATGTTCTTCTACATTCTATAGAGCTATATATTCATCCATTTGTCAATAGCACACTGTCTTTATTAAGTTTTAAATTCAATTGGGTCATTCTTCAAACATTGCTCTTCTTCCAAATCATTTTAGCTATTCTAGTTCCTTTGCCTTTCCATGTATATTTAAGAATCAATTTGTCTTCATCTATCAAACTCCAGCTTGGATTTGGATTGGTATTGTATTAAAGTTATATATGACATTGAGAAGAACTGACATCTTCACTATGTTGAGACCAAACCATGAAGTTAGCTTTTTCATTTATATAATTCTTCTTTGTTTTTTTATTCATATTTTATAGTATTCAGCTTATAGACCCTATGCATACGTTGTTAGATCAATTTAATTTTTGGTGCTATTGTAAATTATATCATGTTATTAAATTTCAGTTTCTAAATATTCATTGTTTGTATGTAAAAAGACACAATTGAGTCTTCTATATTGACTGTGTGGCTTATGACCTTACTAAGTTCAGTTATGAGTTCTAGATGGCTTATTTTTTGTTATTCCCTGGAACTTTTGGTATTAAAATGCCACCTTTATTTTCTTTGTAACATATACACATGTATAAATCCAAAATTATTCCAAAATTAAAAGTTTATTAACAAATTTTCAGAGAAGTCACATACATCAATGTCAGGTACTAGCTTTTGAATACTCTTGTAGTAGGGTGAGATAAAAGTTCACTTTACTAATATTCCATTTTAGAATATTAGTTTTAAAAATATAAAATGTCATTAGTAGTCTGATTAACCCAGGATCAAGCAAAAGAAAGTGTGCAAATGACCCTGCATCATATATAAAAACTATATCTGTATGTTCAACAAAAGTTTACCTGAAAAGGAAAGATCTAAACAGGTGTAGTGTATACTAAAGTTCAATCTTGATATTGTTTACACAAAGTGGTAGTTACTAAAACATTGGAAATAGCTTTGGAAGAGTTTGTGGTACAGCTTAAACATCAACATAAGAGGTTTGTATTTATTTGAGATGCTCTTTCAATGAACATTTATTGAGTATCTCTGCATCCATGGAACACTGTAAAGATTTAAGCTAAAAGAATGTATTAAAATGAGGCGGCACCTGTGGCTCAAAGGAGTAGGGTGCTGGCCCCATATGCCAGAGGTGGCGGGTTCAAACCCAGCCCTGGCCAAACACTGCAAAAAAAAAAAAAAAAAAAAAAAAAAAAAGAGAGAGAATGGATTAAAATACCTGTAAAATTTCTTTACATTCACAGAAATCATACTCCAGTGAGAAAAGTAATCTTATAAACAACAAAAAAGTACAATGATGTGTGATACATGCTATAAATGGACATGCACATTTACTCATTCTAATCCATTGATGATTTGAAAGCATTTAATGCTTTGAAGGGTTAAAGAGTGACAGATTAATACTACAAAGTGTCCCAAAAGTCATCACACATAGGGAAAAGTGGGAAGTTGTAGTTAAATGTACCTTTATTTAAAATATTCATTATAAAATTTTATAAAATATTTTCCATATATTCTCTACATATTGGCTACTTTCTACATACATGCAAAATCATCTCTCTTACTCATGGTTAATGCAATCCAAAGTATCTGATGTTATAATTTTTCTGTATTCATGGTGACCTTTGGGGCACCTTAGATTTTTTTTGTTTGTTGATTTGTTGTTTGTGTTTGTTTGCAAGCAAAAAATGAAGATTATTGAGGAAGAGAAATATAGGTTTACAGAACAAGAGGAGCAAGATATAGGTTTACAGAAGAAGATATGTTTGCCACACCTAATGATGGGTCCCTTGTAACAAAAGGTCTAATTAGTCTAACCCCTTTGTGAGAGTATATGAATTTTATTTCAGTCTAATCTCAATATCCTTCCCAGTCCATCCATTCATATCTTACCTGCCCCAAAATTATTAGCCTATACCAACTATTCTTGATGTTAATATTAGTTGCAGCACTCTGAACTGTCTCAATTTTGAGCCAGGTAATTACTGTATTGTATATTCCATTTGAATCTAGAACCCAGGATCACTTCAGGCATTAAACCTTTGTTAGACTACTTTCTTCTTTTACTTATGGAATTAAAATCAACATGATGGGAGACCCAATTCTATAAGTTTTTCCTCCTGCTTTTGTATTCCTATCTTTTAAAACTTTGTATCATTTTTTTCCAGACTCTTGCTGATGTGTATCTCTTACTGATATCTTTCAAAATGAATGATGAAAAGTTAAAAGTGACAAAGGATGTGGAAGGAGCAAAGGTCTGTTGGTGCAGCTCCATCTCCCTGACAGATGGCCAGGGTAAGAATGTTACTCAGGGGTGGTCTTTCATACAGAAGTGAAGAAAAAAAGTTGTCTTCAGCATTTCTCTATTAATTTTCTTTCTTTTTTTTTATTAAATCATAGCTGTGTACATTGATATAATCATGGGGCATCATTCACTAGCTTCACAGACCGTTTACCAAGTTTCACACATACCCTTATAAGATGCACCGCTGGTGTAATCCCACCAATCCCCTTGACTATACCCACCTCCCCCCTCCCTCCCCTCCCTTTCCCCCTTCCCCCTATTCTTAGGTTGTAACTGGGTTATACCTTTCATGTGAAAACCATAAATTAGTTCATAGTAGGGCTGAGTACATTGGGTACTTTTTCTTCCATTCTTGAGATACTTTACTAAGAAGAATATGATCCAGCTCCATCCATGTAAACATGAAAGAGGCAAAGTCTCCATCTTTCTTTAAGGCTGCATAATATTCCATGGTGTACATATACCACAATTTATTAATCCATTCGTGGATCGATGGGCACGTGGGCTTCTTCCATGACTTAGCAATTATGAATTGGGCTGCAATAAACATTCTGGTACAAATATCTTTGTTATGATGTGCTTTTTGGTCTTCTGGGTATATGCCCAGCAGAGGGATTAGAGGATTGAATGGCAGATCTATTTTTAGATCTCTAAGTGTTCTCCATATCTCTTTCCAAAAGGAATGGATTAATTTGCATTCCCACCAGCAGTGCAAAAGTGTTCCCTTTTCTCCATATCCGCGCCAACATCTCTGGTCTTGGGATTTTGTGATATAGGCTAGTCTCACTGGAGTTAGATGATATCTCAAAGTAGTTTTGATTTGCATTTCTCTGATGATTAAAGATGATGAGCATTTTTTCATATGTCTGAAAGCCGTGCACCTGTCTTCTTCGGAGAAGTTTCTCTACAAATCTCTTGCCCAGCCTGCCATGGGATTCCTTGTTCTATTCTTGCTAATGCGTTTGAGTTCTCTGTGGATTCTGGTTATTAAACCTTTGTCAGAGACATAACCTGCAAATATCTTCTCCCATTCTGAGGGCTGTTTGTTTGCTTGCTTTACTTACGGTGTTCTTGGTTGTGCAGAAGCTTTTTAGTTTGATCAGGTCCCAGTAGTGTATTTTTGAAGCTGATTCAATTGCCCCGGGGGTCCTCCGCATAAAATACTCGCCCAGACCGATTTCCTCAAGGGTTTTCCCTGCACTGTCCTCTAGTAATTTTATAGTTTCAGGTCTTAAGTTTAAATCTTTGATCCAGTGAGAGTTTATCTTAGTTAACGGTGAAAGGTGTGGGTCCAGTTTCAGTCTTCTACAGGTTGCCAGCCAGTTCACCCAGCACCATTTGTTAAATAGGGAATCTTTTCCCCACTGAATGTTTTTAATTGGCTTGTCAAAGATTAAATAACTGTAAGCAGCTGGATTAATCTCTTGGTTCTCTATTCTGTTCCAGACATCTACTTCTCTGTTTTTGTGCCAATACCATGCTGTTTTAATCACTATCGATTTGTAGTATAGTCTGAGGTCTGGTAGCATAGTTCCTCCTGCTTTGTTTTTATTTCTGAGTAATGTCTTCCCTATTCAAGGTTTTTTATGATTCCATATAAAATGAGGTATTATTTTTTAAAGATCATTAAAGTATGACAGTGGAGCTTTAATAGGGATTGCATTGAAATTATATATTGCTTTGGGTAGTATGGGCATTTTAACAATGTTGATTCTTCCCAGCCATGAGCATGGTATGTTTTTCCATTTGTTAATATTTTCAGCTATTTCTTTTCTTAGAGTTTCATACTTCACTTTATAGAGATCTTTCACGTCCTTTGTTAGATAAATTCCCGAATATTTCATCTTCTTTGGAACTACTGTGAATGGGATAGAGTCCTTAACTGTTTTTCCAACTTGAATATTGTTGACATATATAGGCTACTGATTTATGAATGTTGATTTTGTAACCTGAGATGCTGCTGTATTCCTTAATCACTTCTAAGAGTTTTGTAGTAGAGTCCCTAGTGTTTTCCAGATATACTATCATATCATCTGCGAAGAGCAAAAGTTTGATCTCTTCTGATCCTATATGGATACCTTTGATCGCCTTTTCTTCCCTAATTGCGGTGGCTAAAACTTCCATTACAATGTTAAAAAGCAATGGAGACAATGGGCAGCCTTGTCTGGTTCCTGATCTGAGTGGAAATGATGCCAATTTAACTCCATTCAATATGATATTGGCTGAGGGTTTGCTGTAGATAGTCTCTATCAGTTTTAAAAATGTCCCTTCTATACCGATTTTCTTAAGTGTTCTGATCATGAAGGATGCTGGATATTATCAAAAGCTTTTTCTGCATCAATTGAGAGAGTCATGTGGTCTTTGTTTTTTAATTTGTTTGTGTGCTGGATTACATTTATAGATTTATGTATATTGAACCAGCCTTGAGACCCTGGGATAAAACCTACTTGGTCGTGATGTATGATTTGTTTGAGGTGTTGCTGGATTCTGTTTGTTAGGATCTTGTTGAATATTTTTGCACCTATATTCATTAGTGATATCAGTCTATAATTTTCTTTTCTTGTTGGGTCTTTTCCTGGTTTGGGGATCAGGGTGATGTTTGCTTCATAGAATGTGTTAGGTAGTCTTCTATCTTTTTCTACCTTTTGGAACAGGTTGAGTAATATAGGTACTAATTCCTCTTTAAAAGTTTGGTAGAATTCTGACGTGAAACCATCTGGTCCCAGGCTTTTCTTTTTAGGGAGGTTTTGTATGGTTGATTCTATTTCCGAACTTGATATGGGCCTGTTCAACATTTCCACTTGATTCTGGCTAAGTCTTGGAAGGTGACATGCTTCCAAGTATTGGTCAATTTTCTTCAGATTTTCATATTTCTGAGAATACAGTTTCTTGTAATATTCATTAAGGATTTTTTTTTTTTTTGATTTCTGAGGAGTCTGTTATTTCGTCTTTGTTTTTTTCTGATTGATGAGATTAGAGATTTTACTCTTTTTTTTCCTTATTAGGTTGGCTAAGGGTTTGTATATTTTATTGACCTTTTTGAAAAACCAGCTTTTTCATTTATTGATCTGTTGTATTATTCTTTTGTTTTCAATTTCATTTAATTCTGCTCTAATGTTGTTTATTTCTTTTCTTCTACTGGGTTTGGGGTTGGAATGTTTTTCCTTTTCCAGTTGCTTGAGATGTCCCATTAAGTTGTTAACTTCCTCTCTTTCTATTCTCTTGAGGGAGGCTTGCAGTGCTATAAATTTCCCTTTTTGTACTGCCTTTGCGGTGTCCCAGAAGTTCTGATAGTTCGTGTCTTCATTGTTGTATTGTTCCAAAAATTGGTGATGTCTTTCTTAATCTCATCTCTGACCCAGCTATCATTCAGCATAAGGTTATTTAACTTCCATGATTTTGTATGAGTATGCAGATTCCTGTTACTCAGCTCAAGTTTTATTCCATGGTGGTACGAGAAAATGCATGGAATAATTTCTATTACTTTAAATTTACTGAGGTTAGACTTGTGACCTAAGATGTGATCTATTTTAGAGAAAGTTCCATGGGCTTATGAGAAGTATGTGTATTCAGTTTTGTTGGGATGAAATGTTCTGTAGATGTCTGCTAAATCCAATTGTTGGATGTTTAGGTTTAAATCTAAGATTTCTTTGTTCAGGTTCTTGTTGGAGGATCGATCCAACGCTGCCAAAGGAGTGTTGAAATCTCCGACGATTATGGAGCTGGAGAAAATCAAGTTGCTCATGTCTGTTAGAGTTTCTCTTATAAATTGAGGTGCATTCTGGTTGTGTGCATAGATATTAATAATTGAGATCTCATCATATTGAGTATTACCCTTAACAAATATGAAGTGACCATTCTTGTCCTTCCTTACTTTTGTTGGTTTAAAGCCTATTGTATCTGCAAACAAAATTGCAACACCTGCTTTTTTCTGATTACCATTTGCCTGAAATATGGATGACCATCCTTTCAACCTGAGTCTGTATTTGTCTTTTAAGTTAATATGTGACTCTTGTATGCAACAAATATGTGGCCTGAGTTTTTGTATCCAGTCAGCTAACCTATGCCTCTTTAAAGGACAGTTTAAGCCATTCACATTAATGGAGAATATTGATGAGTCTGGTGAAGTTTTGGGTATCGAGTTTTTCAAAAGTCCAGTGGGCATTTTTAATCCTTTCACCAGTGTGGAAATTGGAGTTTGATCCGAAGTTTCTGAGTTAGTTTACTTTTGTGGTATAGGATTGGGTTGGTCATTATGGAGGATAGGTCTGAGAATGTTCTGAAGAGCTGGTTTGGTTATGGCAAATTTCTTCAACATATGAATGTCATTAAATGTCATTATTTAATTTCTAAATGAAACTCAGTTTAGCTGGATACAAGATCCGGGGTTGAAAGTTATTTTGCTTTAAGTGATTAAAAGTCGGTGACCACCCACTTTTGCCTTGAAAACTTTCAGCAGAGAGATCTGCAGTCATTCTAATATTCTTTCCTTTGAAGGTAATGGTTTTCTTTCTCCTGGCAGCTTTGAGGATTTTCTCCTTTATATTAACTTTAGTGAAGTTAATTATGATATGCCTGGGGGATGTCTTATTGGGGTTGAGTTGTGCTGGGGTTCTGAAGGTATCTGCTATCTGAATTTCAGGTTCTCTAGGCATGTCTGGAAAATTCTCTTTCATAATTTCATGCAGAAGGGCCTCTGTGCCCAGTGAGGCCACTTCATCTGTTTCAGGAATTCCTATGAGTCAGATATTTGCCTTCTTCAAGTTATCCCAGGGTTCTCTGTGAGAATGATCCATTTTTGGTCTCCATTTCTCTTCCTCTTTAAGAGTTTGGGAGTGTTCAAAGGCTTTATCTTCAATGTCAGAAATCCTTTCCTCTGCTTTCTCCATTCTGTTGCTGAGGGATTCTACTGTATTTTTTATATCTTTGAGGGCTGCAAATTCTTGCTTCAGTGTGTCTAGGTCTTTGGTGGTTTTTTCTTTAAATTTGTCAAATTCTTGAGACAACTTTTGAATTTCTCCTCAAATTCCTAATTCCACTTTGTTAATCTTGTCTGTAATCCAAATTCTGAATTCAATTTCTGACATCTCAGCCAGTTGTTTATGAATAGCATCTTCAATTACATATGCTGTATCTTTCCTTGCGGGGGTTGATCTATTGTGGTTATTCATGTTACCAGAGTTTTTCTGCTGATTCTGCCCCATGGGTATTTTACTCCCTTTGATTTTTTCCCCTGGGGCTTTGTCGAGGGCCTGTACAGTGTTGTGGCCTGAGAAATTTGTGCCCTGTCTGGTGTGGTAGGGCTATGTTTTTGTGTCTTGTTTTCAGCTGGTTTCTGTTCCATCCTAGTAAAACTGATACTCTGGATTGAAGTCTCAGCTGTGGAGAAATATCAGCAATTAAGTCACCCCACCCCCCACCGGCAAACAATTGGAACAGAAAAATCAAACCTTCCTACGGCTGTGCACCCAAGGCACCACCTAATTTGTCCTCAGGCGATTGGTTCAGTTCAAAAAGTACAAATCAATTGTCTCAGTCTGCACCTGTCTCAGGTGAGAGAGTTTAAGAAGTCACTGGGAACTGGATCACAGGGGTCTGGTGACTACTCTGGTGTGGCTTGTCCAGTGCTGCGTGGAGTCAGGAGGAGTCACCCAGCCAATAGATCAGTCTGGGAAGGTTGATGCCTCCTTCCCCACCTTGCACCACTGTCACACCCAGTCACTGATAGCCCTGTAGTTTGCTCACCCAGTTGCCTGTAGTGAACCGGTACTCTAGGATTTTGCACCTGCCTGAATCACAAGGATGTCTACCAGGCCACTGCGCTCTGCCTCTCTCTAGCAGGAGGAGGTGATTCCGGACAACCTCGGGCACTTGATGAAGGTTGAGGGGTTTTCACTCAGGTCCAGTCTCGCCCCCGATTAATGTTACTGACAGAACAGAACAGAACAATTGTGGTTCCCCTGCAGAAGAGAAGCTGAATTGAGTTCCAAATCAGCTTGTCTTTGCTCTTCTATTGTCTATAGGCTGACGATCCCCTGAGGGTCGGGTGCGTCTTAGGTTTAGTAAAGCGGACCTCTGTGTCAGCCCCTCCCTGGGAGTTTCCCCTGTTTGCAAGTTGGAGTTGCCTCAGGCAAATTCTATACTCAGAGTCTCTGCTTGCCCAGGGAGACAGGGGGTGTGGCTTCAGAATATTCAGTAGTGAGCCGTATTGCTTGCAAAAGAGGGCTGCTGTTTTATGGCTCAGGCAATCTCTGCCCCGGTGTAGCTCCCTTTTGGCCAACCATCCTCTCTCTGCTCCCATTCCCCAGAGTCTGCACCAACCAGCTGCAGCCCAGCACTCTCTACACCCCTCAAGCAATCACCCAAGAGTCTGGACCCCTGAGGGACAGGCCTCCAGACCTTGGAGTGAGAGCAGAGGGGAGAAGGGGGAGTGCTGGTAGCCTGGGGTTGCGAGCAGAGAACACACACAGATTTACACAGTTTTATGCCTGGTCGTATAGTCACCAAAAGATGGCTGTCGCACTTTGCCTTAGGGAACTGCCACTCCGGTGTAGTCCCCTCTCTGCCAACTGGGACTGGCCTCCAGACCTCAGTGTGAGTGAAGGGGAGTGCTGGGAGCTCAGAATTCCAGGTAGAGACTATATACAGTTTATACAGTTTTATTCCTGGCAGGAGGATGCCGTGGCACCCTAGTAGGGGAGGTAGGTCCAGTTTTTAGAGGGTCTCTCCCATGGAGTGTAGTGGGAGGACCTTTGAACTCTGCCCAGTTGTTTGTGGGGCACTCTGAGCCGTTCTCATGGGGGAGGGGACTCCTGTCCACTTGGTGATGGATTTTGTACCTTTTGTTTGTATCCTTGTGGTTGCAGCTCGCCTCAGCGGGGTTGACATGTGTTCTTCAACCTTCTCTCTTAGTGCAGCTCAAATCCACCAGCTTACTTGCTAAATTTTTGTCCTTTAACTCTCCTACTGGGTGGGAGCCTCTGAAAAGCTGACTTCATTCAGCCATCTTGTCTCCTCCCCTCCTCTATTAATTTTCTATATGTCCTCTTTTTTTTCCTTCCTTGGCAAGGATGAAGGTAATTTTCCTTTGTTGCTTTTTCATTATCTTCAATAGCATCAATAAAAGTTACATTAGCAACTTTTAGTCAAAACCAAAAACTGAAGAGATACCTGATAGTAAATCCTCAGACAGAAATTAGGCATTTGCATTCAGGAAGAGAGTAAAACAGCCCTGTGTGCTGCTTAAAATGTGTGATAGAGTTCTTTAATATCCTATAAGCAATGGAAAGTACAAGAACTTGACTAAATAAATGTCACCAGCTTTGAAGCATGATGTAAAATAAGTGAAGTGTCGGTTCGAGTGACTCCCTTTACAACAGGGAGGCTGAGTTCAGCACTGAATCATTAAATGATTACAGGGTATATTGCAAGGAGGCAGTGCCCAAATCTTTGAAGCAAATATATCCTTATGACTTTTCAGGGCATATTTCAGGATCAATATTTCAAGTGTTCCCTTCTCACAGACTTCCTATCCATGACAACTGACACTAATTCCCCACATGAAAAGAATGTCCTTATACGGAGAATCAAAAGTTAATGACATTCTCATCTATCCAAAGATACATTTATGAACTGAGAAAGGCTGTTGGTAAGAATTCATTTTGCATAACATACCTGCACATGTGTATCTGTGTCAGTTCATGCTAGCTCTAGGTAGTCTTGCATTTTTGGCATTTCTACGTTTCAAATGGCCTTTGTATGCTTGAGCAGAATGTTTTCTTGTCCACCGGGACAGCAGCTTGCATGTGTGATGTGGTGCTTGGTTTGTATCTGTGCACACTGTGAACATGTATGCATTTTCTCTTTTCAGCTCTCTGTAGCTGTAGCTCTAACCCTTGCATCATTTCTATGGCTCCTCGTGATACTGTAATGTTTGCTTTCATTTACCTTTTGTCTGTGTTCATTGGGATTTCACTCTGAAGTAAAATGTTAGAAAAATAAAAATATGCTCTCTCCCTCTTCTAAATATGCTCTTTTTATTTTTCCACATCATGAAACCTGGTATGGATAGAACTTGCTTTCCATCCTTGACTTCTCCTCTGCAAGTGAGTGTGCCTCTCACTTACTCCTGTTATTTATTTGTATTTGATATACAGTGTGTCTTTTTATAAACAATGAAGTATGTTACAGATCAATGTATTAAAAATCTTACACTACCTTCATCTGGATTACGTCAATCCAAAATGACACTATAATTTCAGGTAGATTAGCAAAAGTTTCCAAATCACATTTTTATTACAACTAGTTGGTAAAGAGTTTGAAGAGTTCGCAAGTTTGAGGACAGTAGAAATAATATTTTGTCTCTACATGGAGAAGAAAGTGATAAAACACAATGCTAAAAATGAATTACTATAGCAGTCTCCAATTATTTTTGGTGCCAGGGACAGGTTTCACGGAAGATAATTTTTCCACAGATGGGAATAGGAGAAATGTGACAGGAGGCAGAGCTCCGTCAGTGATTTGAGTGATGGAGAGCAGCTGTAAATACAGATTTAGTTTTGCTCCCCTTCCCACTTTTCACCTCCTGCTATGCATCCAGGGTCCCAGCAAGCCATGGGCTGGTACTGGTCTGTGGCCTGGGGTTGGGGACTACAGAATACAACATGGAATTAATCTAATTCTATTAGGTGGAAACCTTATTCTTCATCATATTTAATATTTACATGAGAATATTACCAATTTCATTTTATATATGTGGATGTAAAGGCCCAGTATGAAGAGTCAGGGTGGTTTTTCTCTTTTGTTACTTACCTACTGCCCCCTAGAAAATGAGTCACCGCTAGAAAATGAGTCCCACAGAGGTTAAAGGAATTGATAAGTTCCCCGAGGCTACACTGAAAAATATTAAAAAAAACTAAAAGAATTAGGTTAATATTACAACCACACTCATTTTTGTTAATCCTTTGACCTTGTGGAAAACATTTCCTATGTTTCTCTGCTGTTGATTCATCTCTAAGTTGGCACAGGCATTCTGGTAGCAAAACCAAAGTGAGAGAGAATGAATCAAATGTGGCATTTAAAATCTACTGAAAAATGCCTGGAGCCCTTTGATGATAAACCCTTAAGAAAGGGTTATCTGTTCGTTGTGTATCTGACACACTGTGATTTCCTAAAGATTTTTAATCAACATACTAATACCAGGGCACGATATGTTTCAAAGCTATTAACAAATTAACAATGAGAAGTAGTAATTCATTCACCTACTTTTATAAAGAACAGTGTCCTTCCTCCTCTACTATAAGTGTTTTCATTATTTATTTTCTCCTCAAGCACACTTAAACCCATGACTCATAATTGAGAGATAGTCCTTTGTACATGTTGCATCAGCCAGAGGCTTTGATTGAGGATGATGATGCAGAATAGGTAAAATGCCTGCATCAGTCAGTGAATTGCAGATAAATGACTGGAAATGAATGAATCATCAAGTGTAACTTCTGGATTCTATGAGAAAGTTCAGTACTACTCAGTCCTATTAATGTGATTTCCTCCCACATATCTATGGGTTTTCATAGTATAATTAAATAAGAGTTGTTAGAGACCTCAGAAACCTTTAAACCCTCTTCCTTAACATCTAGCTGAGGACACAAATATTCAGCTCATTTATGGATTTTGATACAAGGTCAAATGGTTGTATAGCATAGTAGTAGCCAGTCTGAACAATAATTGTTTTTGTTAACGTCCAAGGTCATGTGCTTTTCAACATAACTTCCACTTTCTGTATTTGATGAATGAAATATTTATACCTATCTGTTTTATTGCAAACATTTGAGAATGTAGAAAAAGCTGTAAGTTACTTTGCTATATTTAAAGTTCCAAGAAAATACTGAGAAAATACACTTTTTTAATTTATCAAGACATTTGATTCCACCATCAAAATACATTGATGACTACATACTTCAGAAGATTAGACATAATATATAATAACTCATGTTTAGTATTATGAAAGGAAGAATAGAACATTTCCTTTGTGATGAAAGTCAACTGGGAGAACCCAACCCCCTGCCTGGTATACCATTAAAAACTAACCCCATTATCATCTCAAATTAAAATACCTCTTCTAGTTATAAGTGTTCTCCCATTGCTTCTCTGCATGCATTGATATTTGTGGGATCAATATGTAATTTAGTATCAGTATATTTAATCATAATCAGCCAGAGTGCTGTGCTAAGCCTAACCTATAAAATGTACTATAATGATTCTAAAATGTTTAATTTAAAAATCACTGCCTCTGTGAATATGAATCAGAGACATGTGTTTAATTATTGATAGCAATTAGTACACACAAGCAGACGAACACCATCTGGTGATAGAAGTGATTCTATACTATCCTCCTTTCTCTTTTGGTTCTAAAGTAATGGATCATTGATTGAATTTACCCCAGTGGAAAACAGACTTTCTTTCCATTCTCCAACTACTGGAATTTTGTTGCTCTAATCCCAAAAATACCAACAGCCACTATTCTCTGAGCTAAAACAAAGCCATCAGGACTATGTGCTGGCCAGCTTAATTTTGGCATTGTAATCAGACCTCAAAAACATTTTTCAGTAGGAACTTCTCACCCTAAACACATCTCATAAAGAAAAAGGATTATGTTAAAGTGATTAAACTCCAGGGTCAGACATTCAGCATGAAAACAGTACTTAACATACAACCCATAATAGATGTCAAATATTAACTAATTGGGTAAATAATTTATTCTGAGAAGAACAGCTTCTGTATATGGGTGTTTGTATTATGATACACGATTAAAGTAGATAGCCTTCTTCTACATAATAAAGTTTAAGATAATTTATAAAATGACAACTACTGTGACTACTCTTGAAAGGATCCACCCTTATCATCTCACCAGGCCATGACATACATCTACTTGTACATCTACTATTATCGGCAAAACTGCCTAAGCCCAATGCAGTAATAGGTTATCATGTCCCAGAGTTGAGCCCTCTTTATCCATTGTTCTTTTTCTTGTTGAACCCAGCTCATGTACTCCACAACACACATTAGCCAGAGATGAGTTATGTGTGTACCAAGACCTGATTTCTCTCAGTCCTCAGGCGGGTTCTGAGGCAGCCCAAGCTTCTGAAAAGTCATCTACAGCATCAAGTAGTTTCATCCAGGACTCTTCAAAACAAGGTTTTATAGTCTGTCACAAGGTCCCCACTTCAGCAGGCACACTGGGTAGCATTTGTGATTGCCCTTGCATCTCACTAAGCAGAGTGCAGCCTAGAAGGGTCTTGCCATACAGACATACACTTTAGCAACCAGGAGCAAAGTGGACAATAGTCCTTCATGAGCAAGGGGCCTAAGAACCTTCTGGGTGATCTTCTGGCCAGGTACAAAGAACATTCAGCAACCATAATCAAGGTAATACTGTAGTCTCTGGAGTAAATGAAGGTTTAAGAGTTATCTCAGGCTCTGGTCTTAAAACTCTGACCATATCTAATTTGGGTATCTATGACTTTGCATAAATTGGTTACTTCTGTCTATTTGAGGCTGATGTGTACTTCAATGGAGTCCAAGCCAGAGGAATCAAACCAGTGAAAGCAAAATAACAGCAGTCAACCATAAAGTCTAAGAAGCTTAAGAAGGGAGTGGTGGCAGGAAGTTTCAGGTAACATTATAGTTCTGGGCGATGCTTTCATTTACAATGTGAGGCCCAGTCCCACAACCCAGAAGACTGAGGGGAATCAGTTCTTGAGGCACACATAGCTCAGCTGTGCCCAATGTATGTCATAGAGTACACGAGCTGGGATAAATAATAAGATAAACATGGAAGAAAGAGTAGTCAGCTCTGGAGCCCTGGAGATCTATTTCCATACTGGGAAGAGGGAAGCCCAGAATACCCATGCGAGTTATTAGGGATTGGCAACATAGTCTTAGGCAAAAGAAAGAATACCTGAGAATTTCCAGAGAAAGTGAGGATATTAATACCCACGTCCATGTGTCTAGGCTCAGTCAGTACACCTAAATTGCATGCCATAAAGCCATGCAGACCTCTTGTGAGGTCTCATGTCCAAGGTGGTAGCTGAGTAAAGGAAATCTGGGCTGGAAAACCAGGTTTTATCTTCTTTATCTACTTTGCATAGCAAGTGCCTTCCATCTATTTTGCATAATAGACTTCCATGGAAGATTTCATTTGAAGAAAGTGTTTAATCAAAACAAGCCTCTAAAAATGTACTTGATGAGATAGCCAGGGTGATGAGAAGCCAGCATCTCAGACACTATATTTTAGTCCTGTTTAGTTGGGCAGTGTGTTTGACCTCCACAGATGGATGATGAAACGTCCACCTTCGCTGCTGTTGTGACAGGTTAAGAAACTGAGGAAGCCCTTGCAGAGGTGGATATCAGAGAAAGAGATGGGTAAGGAAATGGGCAGGGGAAGCTGAGATTTAGTAATGCAAAACCCTCTGCAGTGCAGAAAAATAAGTGGGTTGGGTACGTGGGCTGGTGTCTTATGTGTTCTCAGAAATGAAGGTACTGTTATGTGACCTCTGCTAGTGGCAGGGGATTTGATCAGACCTGTGATTTCACAAGGAAAGATAACATAGGCTCTTCATCTAATCCATTGGTTTAATACAATTTCTGTGAAGAGGTTAAAAGCATTACAGATTGTTATACTATTTTCTTTATGCATCTTCCCTGAACTATAGATAATTGTAGCTACAGTTGTTCATGAAATATTCATTCATTTGAGTTTGGCTTAGGAAAAGTACAAAAACAATGATGTAATTGCAGTGGGGAAAACTTGTGCAAGAGGTCACTAATATATTTCTCCAAAAAGAAATATTCTGGCAGAAGATCTGAAAAGACGATAATTTTTTTTTTTTTTTTTTTTTGTAGAGACAGAGTCTCACTTTATGGCCCTCGGTAGAGTGCCGTGGCCTCACACAGCTCACAGCAACCTCCAACTCCTGGGCTTAAGCGATTCTCTTGCCTCAGCCTCCCGAGTAGCTGGGACTACAGACAGGCACCCGCCACAACGCCCGGCTATTTTTTTGGTTGCAGTTTGGCCGGGGCCAGGTTTGAACCCGCCACCCTCGGCATATGGGGCCGGCGCCCTACCGACTGAGCCACAGGTGCCACCCAAAAAGACGATAATTTTTATCATATAACATAACAAACTGAACTAGGTTCTTGCTGCTGGGAAGATATTCTAATTATATTTTTCCAAAAGGATGCCAAAGAAGAGAATACATTTTTGATTTGTACAAGCAAGTCCTCATGGAAACCTCTATATTTCATGGAAGAACCCCCTCTACTTAAATAATTTCAAAAAATTTCTATAATGATGTAAGAGTGGGTATTTGGGGAATTTGAGGTGTCTTAATGTACAGTAAATATCTATTTTAGATCATGACAAGTTTACTGCTCAATTCCTATTGCTTTCCTCTCTGATTCAATAAGTTTCCTTTGAAGTTATGATTGCCTCAGGAAAGGGGTTCATAAACAGCTAGATTAAAAGTAAGAGGTGGTTTATCCAATTGGAAGTATAGTAATTTATATGAGCAATTAAAGTAAGAAAAGACATTTTAAAAAGTTATATCTGTAGAATAATTTCAGAACTTGCATTTGAAGGTCCCAGTCAAATTTAGTTCCTCTAAGAGAACCAACTTTGTGTTTCAATTCCTGACTGTATCATTGTGCATAAATCCCAAAGCATCAGTATGGAAGCGGGAGACATGTGCAATGAATGAAAAGCAAACCATCATCTGTGCAAAATTAGATCTGTGGATCTTAGTGCATGATGATAGCAAAAGGCAGATAAATTCCAGGTACAGATTTTTATAAAAAAAGCTTAGTAAAACAGTTCCAATTTAATTTTTTTATATTATAGTGGAATGTAAAGAAATATTACAAAATAAGTTATAATTAAATCTAGTTAAAAATACTGAGATGGGCTCAGTGCCTATAGCACAGTAGTTACAGCACCAGCCACATGCACCAAGGCTGGTGGGTTCAAGTCCAGCCTGGGCCAGCTAAACAATAATGACAACTACAACAAGAAAATAGCTGGGTGTTGTGGCTGGTGCCTGTGTTCCCAGCATACTTGGGAGGCTGAGGCAAGAGGATAATTTAAGCCCAAGAGTTGGAGGTTGCTGTGAGCTGTGACGCTATTGCACTCTACCAAGGGCAACCTAGTGAGCCAATGTCTCAAAAAAAAAAAAAAAAAATACTGAGAGGGCCCTGACATGGACTTTTGACGTTCCCTCTGCTCTCTCTGCTTATCCACTTGTTTTCTCTGTTCTTTGTCCAAGCCTTTTCTATATTTCTTCCTTTATCTTTTCCTCTCGTTCCTACTGGGTTGTTTTTATGTTTTTTAATCTAATAAAATACATATAACTATATAACTTTATCAAGACACGACTTCTCTAAACCTCAGTTTCTGAATTTGAATAATGGGGCATGATAATAGTACAGTTGATCCTCATTGCTCACTAAGTCTGAATTTATGAATTTACTTACTTGCTAAAATTTGTTGGCAACTGTGAAGTCAGTACCCCTGGTGGTTACATGTCCCCGTGTGGTCCTGCACCCAGCAGCAGAAATTTCTGATTTGATCAATTCATGTTATTTCTATTGAGGTGAAGCACTGTGACACTGTGCCTTAATTATTTCAGCTCTGCTACTATTAACAACTCACTTTTTCATGGTATACTTGGTGTATTGTTGTGTTTGGGGTGCTGTTTTCACCGCTTAAAAATGGCACCCAATCATAGTGTTAAAGTGCTGTCCAGTGTCCCTAAGTGCAAGGCAACAAAGGGCCTTGAGGTGGGAAAATACACCTGCTAGATAAGCTTCATTTAAATGTGAATTATAGAGCTGTTGGCCGTGATTTCAATGTTCACTAATCAACATTATATAGTAAGTTAGGTGTCTTTAAACAGAAACATGCATAAAACAACATCATGCATTGATTATTTGATGAGAATGTTACTAGGGACTTCCAGGAACCTAACAGTGTATTTTTTCTAGGAATATTGGTTCATTGCTCAATAATTCAGTGTTTCTAATCAGCTTTACAGGGCATAACTACCATGGATAACAAGAATTGACTGTACTTATATCCCAAGAGATAATGTGTCCTACTCTGCTCTGTATTGGAACTCAGTACCTAGAATATAAAAATCTGTTTAATAAAAATGGTAATGTTATTAATCAGTGAAATCTCTTTCATTTTCAGAAATTTCATACTATCTAACTCCTACTAAATTGTAGTAGCTGAAAAATTAGGGAGTGGGCTAGCTATGTCTTTATCCAGATGGCCACTGCAATTGTAAGCATAGTTAGTATCTTAGTCTGCTTAGTCTGGCTCAGGATTCTACAGATTACCATATACTGGGTGGCATATGCACAAAAGAAATTTGTTTCTCATAGATATGGAGGCTGAGACATCCACAGGCTAATTCTGTGAATCAGGTGGGGATCTACTTCCTCACAAAGCAGAAAGGATGTGGGATCTCTCTTGAGTCTTACAAGAGCACTAATCATATATATAGGGCTTGGCACTTATGACTTAATCATCTTCCAAGGGCCCTACCTCCCAATACCAAAGTTTAGTAAGGGGAGAATGGGAGGAGGATCAGGGATAAAAAAGTTACTTATCATGTGCAATGAACACCATCCAGGTGATGGGTATGTTGAAGGTCCTGAGTTCAGCATTACATATTATATCCATGTGACAAAAACATTTGTACACCCCTTAACATTTTGAAATAAAAAGAATTTAAAGAAAAATAAAATTTGAGGGGGCCATAAATATTCAGTTCATTGTGGCAAGCATGACGTGAAAGTTTGTTATTTCTTTATCAAAAGCCTCCTTTTAAATCTGTGTCAATAAACATTGATAATGGGGGCAGGGGAGCAAGATGGCAGCTGAATAACAGCTTCCTTGCATCTGGGCACCATGAGAATGGGGAGATAGGACTCCAGGCATCTCTGGCTGGTGGGATCTGCCTATCATCACCCCTGAGAGGATACAGGGAGTCAGCAAGAGACTTCTGGACCCCAAGAGGAGGACTAAAACAGTGGAAAACTGGCAAGTGGTCGTGTGTGTTCAATCGGTCTAAACCCACCCGCAACTGTAAGTTCAGTAGCAGCGAGACTGCAAACCAGAAAGGCCTTACCTGTGAACTGTTTTGGTGTCCTTGGACTTGGCACTCAGCTGAACTGCCTTGGGGAGAGCCTGAGCGGGAGTGCGGAGAACTTTGGCCTTTGTCTAGGGCCCCAGTCTGAGCCGCTGAGCCACACGGAGCTGACAGTGTTTGGCTCTGGGTCACAGGCAGACATTGTGAGCAATCTGCCCCGGCAAGCTCTGCCCTCAGGGTCGCAGACCTGGAATTGGGTGGGAACTGGTAAACCAGTGACCAAGTAGCCTAAGGGCAGGGTCTGAGCCACCTTGCAGCCCTAATCCTCGGGGGCAGAGGAAGACCAATTTTGACACACAGGGTAAGTGGATAGCCACTTCAGCAGTGATTCCAGCGACAAGCACTTCCCTGAGAAAGGTTCAGCTCAGTAAGTGAACAAGTTCAAAGTGCCTTTTAAGTGGGCTGAAGAGAGATTTAGGGTGTCTACCTGCTGGGGTTTGAGAAACTAGCAGCCTCCAGTCGTATCAGAACTGTGATTAACATCTCATACCCCAGAAGACCACGTGTTGCCCAGACAATATTCAATAACATATACATACTGCTTTGTTTTTGGTTGTGGTTTTTTTTTTTTCTTTTGGTTTGGTAGTTTTTTATTTTGTTTCTATTGATGTTGTGGATTGTTGTTCTGTTTTTTAAGTTCAACCTTTTCTATACAGATCCTTTTTCTTTCTCAATTTCTCTAGTTTAATTACAATTTCCCATTGCTGCCTATTTCAATAATTAGAACTTGATTTTTGTTAGTGTTTCTACCGCTATTATTTGGTTTTTCCAGCCAATTTTATCCCATAAAGTTTTCTGTTTGCTTGTTTTGGTTTGATTTATAGCATTTTTGTCTTTCCTCTCTACTTGGTGGAGGTGGGGTACTGTGTCTAATCAGGTTAGCAAAGAGCTGCTGACCTCAAGGGAACCACCCCACTGGCACCCCGAGAAGGTTTTTTTTTTTTTTTTTAAGGTTGTATCAAAGTACCCTACTGTACACCTATACTGCTCTGTCTCCCTCTGTCTGTGCCTCTGTTCCTTTTGTCAATATTCCTTTTACCCGCCCCCTCTCATTTCTCTATTTTTCTTTTTTTTTTTTCTTATCACTCAGTCCTCCTTTACTTCATCCCTTTTTTGCTCTTCAACCTTCTCACCCTTCTGGTCCTGTAACCCTTAGACCACAGGCACGAGAACTAAAAGAGCAAGAGGAAGTGAAAGGAAAATTAGGGCAAGGAAACAGATAAAAGAAATCACCCATGAGGAAGAATCAGCAGAAAACTCCAGGCAACATGAAGAACCAGTCCAGAAAAACCCCGCCAAAGGACCATGAGGTAGCTACAGCAGAGGATTCCACCTATACAGAAATGTTAGGAATGACAGAAAGGGAATTTAGAATACACATGTTGCAAACAATGAAAGAAATGATGGAAACAATGAAGGAAACTGCTAATAAAGTGGAAAATAACCAAAAGGAAATCCAAAAACAGAATCAAATCAGAGATGAATGATATGAAGAATATAAAAAGGATATAGCAGAGCTGAAGGAAAGGAAACAGTCAATCAGGGAACTTAAAGATGCAATGGAAAGTATCAGCAACAGGTTAGACCATGCAGAAGAAAGAATTTCAGAGGTAGAAGACAAAGTTCTTGAGATAACTCAGATAGTAAAAGAGGCAGAAAAGAAGAGAGAGAAAGCAGAACGTTCACTGTCAGAATTATGGGACTTTATGAAGTGTTCCAACATACGAGTTATAGGAATTCCAGAAGGGGAAGAAGAATGCCCCAGAGGAATGGAAGCCATACTAGAGAATATTATAAAAGAAAATTTCCCAAATATCACCAAAGATTCTGACACACTGCTTTCAGAGGGCTATCGGACCCCAGGTCGCCTCAACTCTAACCGAGCTTCTCCAAGACACATTGTGATGAACCTGTCCAAAGTCAAGACAAAAGAAAAGATTCTGCAAGCTGCCAGGAGTAAGCGCCAGTTGACCTACAGGGGCAAATCCATCAGAGTGACCACAGACTTCTCTAATGAAACTTTCCAAGCAAGAAGACAATGGTCATCTACCTTTAATCTACTTAAACAGAACAATTTCCAGCCCAGAATTCTGTACCCTGTTAAGCTAAGCTTCAGAATTGATGGAGGAATCAAATCATTTACGGATATACAAACATTGAGGAAATTCGCCACAACAAGACCAGCTCTACAGGAAATACTTCAACCTGTTCTGCACACTGACCACCACAATGGATCAGCAGCAAAGTAAGAACTCAGAAATTAAAGGACAGAAGCAAACCTCCACACTGATGCAAAAGATAAAACTAAGCAATGGACTCTCACAAAATAAGACGAATAGAATACTACCACACTTATCAATTATCTCAATAAATGTTAATGGCTTGAATTCCTCACTGAAGAGACATAGATTGGTTGACTGGATTTAAAAACACAAGCCATCCATTTGCTGTCTGCAAGAAACACACCTGGCTTCAAAAGACAAATTAAAGCTCTGAGTCAAGGGTTGGAAGACAATTTTTCAGGCAAATGGAATTCAGAAGAAAAGAGGAGTTGCAATATTGTTTTCAGATACATGTGGATTTAAAGCAACTAAAGTCAAAAAAGACAAAGATGGTCACTTTATATTGGTCAAGGGAAAACTACAACAAGAAGACATTTCAATTCTAAATATTTATGCACCCAATTTAAAATCTCCCAGATTCTTGAAACAGAACTTACTCAGTCTGAGCAATATGATATCTGATAATACCATCATAACGGGGGACCTTAACATTCCTCTTACAGAGTTGGACAGATCCTCTAAACAGAAATTAAACAAGGATATAAGAGACTTAAATGAGACCCTAGAACAACTGTGCTTGACAGACGCATATAGAACACTCCATCCCAATGATAAAGAATATACATTCTTCTCATCACCCCATGGAACATTCTCCAAAATTGATCATATCCTGGGACACAAAACAAATATCAACAGAATCAAAAGAATTGAAAATTTACCTTGTATCCTCTCAGACCAAAAGGCACTAAAGGTGGAATTCAGCTCTAACAAAATTGCTCGACCCCACCCAAAGGCATGGAAACTAAACAATCTTCTGTTGAATAAAAGATGGGTGAAGGAAGAAATAAAACAGAAAATCATTAACTTCCTTGAGCATAACAACAATGAAGACACAAGCTACCAAAACCTGTGGGATACTGCAAAAGCAGTTTTGAGAGGAAAATTCATCGCTTTAGATGCCTACATTCGAAAAACAGAGAGCACACCAACAATCTCACAAGAGATCTTATGGAATTGGGAAAAAGAAGAACAATCTAAGCCTAAACTCAGTAGAAGAAAAGAAATATCCAAAATCAAATCAGAGATCAATGAAATTGAAAACAAAAGAATCATTCAGAAAATTAATGAAACAAGGAGTTGGTTTTTTGAAAATATAAATAAAATAGATAAACCATTGGCCAGACTAACGAGAAATAGAAAAGTAAAATCTGTAGTAACCTCAATCAGAAATGATAAAGGGGAAATAACAACTGATCACACAGAGATACAAGAGATCATCTCTGAATACTACCAGAAACTCTATGCCCAGAAATTTGACAATGTGAAAGAAATGGATCAATATTTGGAATCACACCCTCTCCCTAGACTCAGCCACGAAGAAATAGAGCTCCTGAACAGACCAATTTCAAGCACTGAGATCAAAGAAACAATAAAAAATCTTCCAACCAAAAAATGCCCTGGTCCAGATGGCTTCACTCCAGAATTCTATCAAACCTTCAAGGAAGAGCTTATTCCTGTACTGCAGAAATTATTCCAAAAAGCTGAGGAAGAAGGAATCTTCCCCCAACACATTCTATGAAGCAAACATCACCCTGATACCAGGGAAAGACCCAACCAAAAAGGAGAATTTCAGACCAATCTCACTCATGAACATAGACGCAAAAATTCTCAACAAAATCCTAGCCAATAGATTACAGCTTATCATCAAAAAAGTCATTCATCATGATCAAGTAGGCTTCATCCCAGGGATGCAAGGCTGGTTTAACATACGCAAGTCCATAAACGTTATCCACCATATTAACAGATGCAAAAATAAAGATCACATGATCCTCTCAATAGATACAGAAAAAGCATTTGATAAAATCCAGCATCCTTTTCTAATTAGAACACTGAAGAGTATAGGCATAGGTGGCACATTTCTAAAACTGATTGAAGCTATCTATGACAAACCCACAGCCATTATTTTACTGAATGGAGTAAAACTCAAAGCTTTTCCTCTTAGAACTGGAACCAGACAAGGTTGTCCTCTGTCACCTTTACTATTCAACGTAGTGCTGGAAGTTCTAGCCAATACAATTAAGCAAGACAAGGAAATAAAGGGAATCCAAATGGGAGCAGAGGAGGCAAACTCTCCCTCTTTGCTGATGACATGATCTTATACTTAGTGAACCCCAAAGACTCAACCACAAGACTCCTAGAAGTCATCAAAAAATACAGTAATGTTTCAGGATATAAAATCAATGTCCACAAGTCAGTAGCCTTTGTGTACACAAGTAACAGTCAAGATGAGAAGCTAATTAAGGACACAACTCCCTTCACCATAGTTTCAAAGAAAATGAAATACCTAGGAGTATACCTAACGAAGGAGGTGAAGGACCTCTATAAAGAACACTATGAAATCCTCAGAAAGGAAATAGCAGAGGATATTAACAAATGGAAGAACATATCATGCTCATGGATGGGAAGAATCAAAATTGTTAAAATGTCTATACTTCCCAAAGCAATCTACCTATTCAATGCCATTCCTATCAAATACCAACATCGTACTTTCAAGATTTGGAAAAAATGATTCTGCGTTTTGTATGGAACTGGAAAAAAACCCGTATAGCTAAGGAAGTTCTCTGTAACAAAAATAAAGCTGGGGGCATCAGCATACCAGATTTTAGTCTGTACTACAAAGCCCTAGTGGTCAAGACAGCATGGTACTGGCACAAAAACAGAGACATAGACACTTGGAATCGAATTGAAAACCAAGAAATGAAACTAACATCTTACAACCACCTAATCTTCGATAAACCAAACAAGAACATACCTTGGGGGAAAGACTCCCTATTCAATAAATGGTGTTGGGAGAACTGGATGTCTACAGGTAAAAGACTGAAACTGGACCCACACCTTTCCCCACTCATAAAAATTGATTCAAGATGGATAAAGGCCTTAAACTTAAGGCATGAAACAATAAAAATTTTCCAAGAAAGCATAGGAAAAACAGTGGAAGATATTGGCCTGGGGAAAGACTTCATGAAGAAGACTGCCATGGCAATTGCAACAACAACAAAAATAAACAAATGGGACTTCATTAAACTGAAAAGCTTCTGTACAGCTAAGGAAACAATAACCAAAGCAAAGTGACAACCTACACAATGGGAAAGGATATTTGCATATTTTCAATCAGACAAAGGCTTGATAACTAGGATCTATAGAGAACTCAAATTAATCCACATGAAAAAAGCCAACAATCCCTTATATCAATGGGCAAGAGACATGAATAGAACTTTCTGTAAAGATGACAGACGAATGGCTAAGAAACACATGAAAAAATGTTCATCATCTCTATATATTAGAGAAATGCAAATCAAAACAACTCTGAGATATCATCTAACCCCAGTGAGAATGGCCCACATCACAAAACCTCAAAACTGCAGATGCTGGCGTGGATGTGGAGAGAAGGGAACACTTTTACACTTCTGGTGGGACTGCAAACTAGTACAACCTTTCTGGAAGGAAGTATGGAGAAACCTCAAAGCACTCAAGCTAGAACTCCCATTTGATCCTGCAATCCCATTACTGGGCATCTACCCAGAAGGAAAGAAATTCTTTTATCATAAGGACACTTGTACTAGACTGTTTATTGCAGCTCAATTTACAATCGCCAAAATGTGGAAACAGTTTAAATGCCCACCAACCCAGGAATGGATTAACAAGCTGTGGTATATGTATACCATGGAATACTATTCAGCCATTAAAAAAAATGGAGACTTTACATCCTTCGTATTAACCTGGATGGACGTGGAAGACATTATTCTTAGTAAAGCATCACAAGAATGGAGAAGCATGAATCCTATGTACTCAATTTTGATATGAGGACAATTATTGACAATTATGGTTATGGGGGGAGAAACAGAAAGAGGGAAGGAGGGAGGTGGGTGGGGCCTTGGTGTGTGTCACACTTTATGGGGGCAAGACATGATTACAAGAGGGACTTTACCTAACAATTGCAATCAGTGTAACCTGGCTTATTGTACCCTCAATGAATCCCCAACAATAAAATAAAATAAAATAAAATAAAATAAAATAAAATAAAATAAAATAAAATAAAATAAAATAAAATAAAATAAAATAAAACATTGATAATGCTTGTTGAATATGATCCTTTGGTTACAAAGAACATAATTCTCACTCATCAGTATTTTCTGATTCTGGAGGGGGAGATAGATAGAAGTTAACATATCTAGCAGCCTGTTACAGTGGAGAGAGTTCTTGGGTAATGTTGCAGTAACCGCCCACCAGTTCACCAAACTTGGGAAATATTTTTTCTTGTAGCAACATATCTAAGTGACATTCCCCAGATTTTCTTGACATTAGTCTGAATTGTACTAATGTAATGTGAGCAGAGGGGAGGTTTACCAATTCTGAACCTGTCCTAAAAACCTCACATGCTCTTTTCTTTCACAAGACTTGATGCAAATAAAGACTGTGATGTTGGAAGCTACTGGTAAATGTTATGTGACTGAATCACACCACGAGAAAAAATGTGCACTAATTAAGGGCATCTGTTTTAGACTTTATTCTAATGAAAAATGAACTTTTAGAGTATTTTATCTATTATACATTTTGGCATTCACAGCAACAAAAGTCATCACATAATTCTTATAGCTAGGATTTAGAAGACTTAATTTTTGTGTGGGCTCTACCATTAGAAAATGATGAGTTTAGACTCAAGTGAGGTATTTAATTTTATATCAGCATCCTCATGTATATAATGGTGATACTGATGCCTTTTCAACTCACCTTACAGAATTATTAAAGAGTCCTAATAATGTAATGGATCTGATAGTAAACTGCAAAACATACTGTTTGATATGAGTGCAACATCTTATAAAATAATCTGGCGTACTCAGGTTTATGAAGTGATGAGTAAATTGAATTGATATATCTGTTCAGTGAAATACAGGTCTCATTTCTTCTACATAGGAATGATTTCCTCCCCAGCTTCTGGAATTCTAATTACTATGGATGAAATATTGTAATGCTCCAGTGAGGGAGTTAGCACATGGTTCCATAGAGCCCTGCCTCTCACTTCACAGTATGAAAATACTCCCTTGTGCATGATCGTCCAGGGTAAGCACTGAATTAAAAATAAAGGTCAATTATAATCTAGTCTACTACTTCACTCAGGCTTATACCACATTAATTGTACTCTCTATAGTAGACATAGAAATGAATGATTCCCCAAAGTGTGATGTGACCACTCATCAAGATGACTTAATGGCCTAATTCTGAAGACCCAAAAAAGTGTTTCAAGTTTACCAATCCACTTTTCCACCTTTTCTATTAATTGCTTGCATATATATAGTTTCATATATAAGTCAAAATTGTGTTTTTAACCTAATGAACAATAATGTTGATTTAAATTGTACAATTTTATAAAAGTTTTCATAGCACAAATGATCACCTAATTTAAAATCCATACTGCTAAAAATTAGGTGATGGACATGGACAAATTGTTTCTTTACAGACTAAAGTACAGCTGAGGCACCATTGTAGGTGTCCCAGAATCTCACCCCTTTCATTCCAGTTCCCACTCCCTACTCACCCTCTTCTGCAACACTTCTTTGGTGGTCCCCCAAACTCTAAGTGCTTAAAATTTACATTTTTAGTATACATAATTTTGATTTAACATTATAGAAAGGAAATCATGTTATATATAATATTTTGTGTATGATAAATTAGATAAGATAATCACAACTAAAGATGCCCCATCCTAATCCTTATAACCTGGCTATGGGTTAAATCACACGCAAGGAGACTTATAGTTGCAGATCAAGTAAAGGGGATGAGATGTGGAGTTTATCCTGGATTGTCAGAATAGGTCCAGTGTAATCACAAACATTTTTACATGTATGTAGGAGAGGGAGGCTAGAGAAAGCACATCAGAATAGTTCTATGTGATAGAGTCCACTAGACATTGCTCACTTTGAAGGTGGAAGGGGGCAATGAACCAATAAATGTGGAAAAATTCTGGAAGCTAAAGAAAGCACGAAAATGGTTTTCTCTCTGGAAGAAACACAGCCCTGCTGGTACCTTGATTTTAACCCAGTGATACTATTATATTTCAGACTTCTGATCTCCAAAACAGCAAGATAATACATATGTATTGTTTTTAGTCATAAAGTCTGCAGTAATTTTTAACATCAGCAATAAAAACTAATACAAATAGTATATTTTTCGTGGTTATACCACAGTTTACTTTTCTACTCCCTAATGATGGATGCTTGTGATGTTTTCATGCAATTGCTATAGTGAGCAATGACCTTGAGAGCATTCATGAACACATCTCTTTTTGCATATGTGTGAGTTTCTCTCTTAGATATTTATTTAGATATGAAATTTCTGTAACTATGGATTTAGGAATCATCAAATATAAAAGAAAAATTTCAATTATTTTCCAAAGTGGTCGCAAAAATTTACATTCCTATCAACAATGTATAATAAAGAACAATGTATAATGGATTATGTAATACTACATCATCTTTAAATTATTAAATTTTTACCTTTTTTCCTAATTGAATAGGTTAAAATTAATATCTCACTGCAATCTTGGTTTGTAATTCCCAAATTACAAATAATGTTGTCTACTGTTTTCAGGTCAAGGCATTCTTTTTTATAGAAATGTTTTGAGGGGGTTGTCTATTTTCAAATTAGGTATTTGTATAATTTATTTGTTAGAGATACTATATACTTTGATACTAATTTTTTGTTAGTGGTGAAGATTAAATTTTCTGAGAACTTGTATGACTGAGACTATTTTAATATTGCAGCATTGTTCAACAAAAATTTGAGATTCTAACATCGTTTCTTTAATAACACAAAAATTGTGTTCCATGTTGCATCAAATGTAATCTTAAAAAAGTCTCTGCCTTTGAACATAATCTATTATTTCTCTAAACTTTTAATTTTTTGATGTTTACAATATACTTACAGTTTATTATTATTTCTTAGAGCTTCTATTTATAAGCGCTTTCAATCTTATATATGTCATCTTTTTCAATTGTATAAAATTAAACTCTATTATTTATTCAATTTTTTATTCACCTTTATCTTTTTATTTTCCTCTCTTTCTAGAATTATTTGTATGACAGCACTTTTACTTCTAGCTTCTGTATATCTTAGTTATATTTTTCTGTTTCTTCTTTTCTGTTTTATTGAGGGTAAACTGATTCTCTAAATTTGATTATTCAGCTTGCTAATTCATTCCTCAGATGTACCATGTTTTCATTTTTAAAATGTATTTTAGCTATTACAATGTTTATATATTTGGGTTTAGCTCTTTGAAGCTTGCTTGAGTTTATTTTATGTTGCTAATCTTCACACTGGTATTATGAAGTCACTAACATTCCCTCTAGCTGAGATGTAATTTGCCTGACTGAATCAAAACACTCAATGAATAAAAGATTTTTTTTATATATAATCTTTTTGTGTGTGTGTGGAGACAGAGTCTCACTTTGTCGCCCAGAGTAGAGTGCTACAGCATCATAGCTCACAGCAACCTCAACCTCTTGGGATAAAGCAATTCTCTTGCCTCAGCCTCCTAAGTACCGGGGTCTACAGGTGCCTGTCACTATGCCTGGCTATTTTTAGAGAGGAAGTCTCGTTCTGGCTCAGTCTTGAACTTGTGAGCTAGGCAATCCACCTGCCTCAGCCTCCCAGAGTGGTGGTATTACAGGCGTGAGCCACTGCGCTCAGCCAATCCTCCTTTTTTTTTTTTTTTTTATTGTTCGGGATTCATTGAGGGTAAAATAAGCCAGGTTACACTGATTGCAATTGTTAGGTAAAGTCTCTCCTGCAATCATATCTTGCCCCCATAAAGTGTGACACACACCAAGGTCCCACCCCCCTTCCTCCTTCCCTCTTTCTGTTTCCCCCCCCATAACCGTAATTGTCATTAATTGTTCTCATATCAAAATTGAGTACATAGGATTCATGCTTCTCCATTCTTGTGATGCTTTACTAAGAATAATGTCTTCCACTTCCATCCAGGTTAATACGAAGGATGTAAAGTCTCCATTTTTTTTAATGGCTGAATAGTATTCCATGGTATACATATACCACAGCTTGTTAATCCATTCCTGGGTTGGTGGGCATTTAGGCTGTTTCCACATTTTGGCGATTGTAAGTTGAGCTGCAATAAACAGTCTAGTACAAGTGTCCTTATGATAAAAGAATTTCTTTCCTTCTGGGTAGATGCCCAGTAATGGGATTGCAGGATCAATTGGGAGGTCTAGCTTGAGTGCTTTGAGGTTTCTCCATACTTCCTTCCAGAAAGGTTGTACTAGTTTGCAGTCCCACCAGAAGTGTAAAAGTGTTCCCTTCTCTCCACATCCACGCCAGCATCTGCAGTTTTGAGGTTTTGTGATGTGGGCCATTCTCACTGGGGTTAGATGATATCTCAGAGTTGTTTTGATTTGCATTTCTCTAATATATAGAGATGATGAACATTTTTTCATGTGTTTGTTAGCCATTCGTCTGTCGTCTTTAGAGAAAGTTCTGTTCATGTCTCTTGCCCATTTATATATGGGATTGTTGGCTATTTTCATGTGGATTAATTTGAGTTGTCTATAGATCCTAGTTACAAGCTTTTGTCTGATTGAAAATATGCAAATATCCTTTCTCATTGTGTAGGTTGTCTCTTTGCTTTGGTTATTGTCTCCTTAGCTGTACAGAAGCTTTTCAGTTTAATGAAGTCCCATTTGTTTATTTTTGTTGTTGTTGCAATTGCCATGGCAGTCTTCTTCATGAAGTCTTTCCCCAGGCCAATATATTCCAGTGTTTTTCCTATGCTTTCTTGGAGGATTTTTATTGTTTCATGCCTTAAATTTAAGTCCTTTATCCATCTTGAATCAATTTTTGTGAGTGGGGAAAGGTGTGGGTCCAGTTTCAGTCTTTTACATGTAGACATCCAGTTCTCCCAACACCATTTATTGAATAGGGAGTCTTTCCCCCAAGGTATGTTCTTGTTTGGTTTATCAAAGATTAGGTGGTTGTAAAATGTTAATTTCATTTCTTGGTTTTCAATTCGATTCCAAGTGTGTATGTCTCTGCTTTTGTGCCAGTACCATGCTGTCTTGACCACTAGGGCTTTGTAGTACAGACTAAAATCTGGTATGCTGATGCCCCCAGCTTTATTTTTGTTACAGAGAACTGCCTTAGCTATACGGGTTTTTTTCCAGTTCCATACAAAACGCAGAATCATTTTTTCCAAATCTTGAAAGTACGATGTTGGTATTTGATAGGAATGGCATTGAATAGGTAGATTGCTTTGGGAAGTATAGACATTTTAACAATGTTGATTCTTCCCATCCATGAGCATGGTATGTTCTTCAATTTGTTAATATCCTCTGCTATTTCCTTTCTGAGGATTTCATAGTTTTCTTTATAGAGGTCCTTCACCTCCTTCATTAGGTATATTCCTAGGTATTTCATTTTCTTTGAAACTATGATGAAGGGAGTTGTGTCCTTAATTAGCTTCTCATCTTGACTGTTACTTGTGTACACAAAGGCTACTGACTTGTGGACATTGATTTTATATCCTGAAATATTACTGTATTTTTTGATGACTTCTAGGAGTCTTGTGGTTGAGTCTTTGGGGTTCTCTAAGTATAAGATCATGTTGTCAGCAAAGAGGGAGAGTTTGCCTCCTCTGCTCCCATTTGGATTCCCTTTATTTCCTTGTCTTGCCTAATTGTATTGGCTAGAACTTCAAGCACTACGTTGAATAGTAAAAGTGACAGAGGACAACCTTGTCTGGTTCCAGTTCTAAGAGGAAAAGCTTTGAGTTTTACTCCATTCAGTAAAATATTGGCTGTGGGTTTGTCATAGATAGCTTCAATCAGTTTTAGAAATGTGCCACCTATGCCTATACTCTTCAGTGTTCTAATTAGAAAAGGAGGCTGGATTTTATCAAATGCTTTTTCTGCATCTATTGAGAGGATCATGTGATCTTTATTTTTGCATCTGTTAATATGGTGGATAACGTTTATGGACTTGCGTATGTTAAACCAGCCTTGCATCCCTGGGATGAAGCCTACTTGATCATGATGAATGACTTTTTTGATGATAAGCTGTAATCTATTGGCTAGGATTTTGTTGAGAATTTTTGCGTCTATGTTCATGAGTGAGATTGGTCTGAAATTCTCCTTTTTGTTTGGGTTTTTTCCTGGTTTTGGTATCAGGGTGATGTTTGCTTCATAGAATGTGTTGGGGAAGATTCCTTCTTCCTCAACTTTTTGGAATAATTTCTGCAGTACAGGAATAAGCTCTTCCTTGAAGGTTTGATAGAATTCTGGAGTGAAGCCATTCTGGACCAGGGCATTTTTTGGTTGGAAGATTTTTTATTGTTTCTTTGATCTCAGTGCTTGAAATTGGTCTGTTCAGGAGCTCTATTTCTTCCTGGCTGAGTCTAGGAAGAGGGTGTGATTCCAAATATTGATCCATTTCTTTCACATTGTCAAATTTCTGAGCATAGAGTTTCTGGTAGTATTCCGAGATGATCTCTTGTATCTCTGTGTGATCAGTTGTTATTTCCGCTTTATCATTTCTGATTGAGGTTACTAGAGATTTTACTTTTCTATTTCTCGTTAGTCTGGCCAATGGTTTATCTATTTTATTTATTTTTTCAAAAAACCAACTCCTTGTTTCATTAATTTTCTGAATGATTCTTTTGTTTTCAATTTCATTGATCTCTGATTTGATTTTGGATATTTCTTTTCTTCTACTGAGTTTAGGCTTAGATTGTTCTTCTTTTTTCCAATTCCATAAAATCTCTTGTGAGATTGTTGGTGTGCTCTCTTTCTGTTTTTCAAATGTAGGCATCTGAAGTGATGAATTTTCCTCTCAAAACTGCTTTTGCAGTATCCCACAGGTTTTGGTAGCTTGTGTCTTAATTGTTGTTATGCTCAAGGAAGTTAATGATTTCCTGTTTTATTTCTTCCTGCACCCATCTGTTATTCAACAGAAGATTGTTTAATTTCCATGCCTTTGGGTGGGGTCAAGCATTTTTGTTAGAGTTAAGTTCCACCTTTTGTGCCTTATGGTCTGAGAAGATACAAGGTAAAATTTCAATTCTTTTGATTCTGTTGATATTTGTTTTGTGTCCCAGGATATGATCAATTTTGGAGAATGTTCCATGGGGTGATGACAAGAATGTATATTCTTTATCTTTGGGATGCAGTGTTCTATATGCGTCTATCAAGCACAATTGTTCTAGGGTCTCATTTAAATCTCTTCTATCCTTGTTTAATTTCTGTTTAGAGGATCTGTCCACCTCTGTAAGAGGAGTGTTAAGGTCCCCTGTTATTATGGTATTATCAGATATCATATTACTCAGACTGAGTAAGGTCTGTTTCAAGAATCTGGGAGCACTTAAATTGGGTGCATAAATATTTAGAATTGAAATGTCTTCTTGTTGTATTTTTCCCTTGACCAATAGAAAGTGACCATCTTTGTCTTTTTTGACTTTAGTTGCTTTAAATCCACATGTATCTGAAAATAAGATTGCAACTCCTCTTTCCTTCCGAATTCCATTTGCCTGAAAAATTGTCTTCCAACCCTTGACTCAGAGCTTTGATTTGTCTTTTGAAGCCAGGTGTGTTTCTTGCAGACAGCAAATGGATGGCTTGTGTTTTTTAATCCAGTCAACCAATCTATGTCTCTTCAGTGGGGAATTCAAGCCATTAACATTTATTGAGATAATTGATAAGTGTGGTAGTGTTCTATTCGTCTTATTTTGTGAGAGTCCATTGCTTAGTTTTATCTTTTGCATCAGTGTGGAGGTTAGGTTCTACCCTTTAATTTCTGAGTTCTTACATTGCTGCTGATCCATTGTGGTGGTCAGTGTGCAGAACTGGTTGAAGTATTTCCTGTAGAGCTGGTCTTGTTGTGGCAAATTTCCTCAATGTTTGTATATCCGCAAATGATTTGATTTCTCCGTCAATTTTGAACCTTAGCTTAACAGGGTACAGAATTCTGGGCTGGAAATTTTTCTGTTTAAGTAGATTAAAGGTAGATGACCATTGTCTTCTTGCTTGGAAAGTTTCATTAGAGAAGTCTGTGGTCACTCTGATGGATTTGCCCCTGTAGGTCAACTGGCGCTTACTCCTGGCAGCTTGCAGAATCTTTTCTTTTGTCTTGACTTTGGACAGGTTCATCACAATGTGTTTGGAGAAGCTCGGTTAGAGTTGAGGCGACCTGGGGTCCGATAGCCCTCTGAAAGCAGTGTGTCAGAATCTTTGGTGATATTTGGGAAATTTTCTTTTATAATATTCTCTAGTATGGCTTCCATTCCTCTGGGGCATTCTTCTTCCCCTTCTGGAATTCCTATAACTCGTATGTTGGAACACTTCATAAAGTCCCATAATTCTGACAGTGAACGTTCTGCTTTCTCTCTCTTCTTTTCTGCCTCTTTTACTATCTGAGTTATCTCAAGAACTTTGTCTTCTACCTCTGAAATTCTTTCTTCTGCATGTTCTAACCTGTTGCTGATACTTTCCGTTGCATCTTTAAGTTCCCTAATTGACTGTTTCAGTTCCTTCAGCTCTGCTATATCCTTTTTATATTCTTCATATCGTTCATCTCTTATTTGATTCTGTTTTTGAATTTCCTTTTGGTTATTTTCCACTTTATTAGCAGTTTCCTTCATTGTTTTCTCACTGAATAAAAGATTTAATTTTAACACAAAAATGAAAAAATTCTACAAGAAAGTGTGAGAAAATCTCTGAATAACACCAGCCTGGGAAAAGATTTTTTGAAGAAGACCCCTTGACAATGGCAATAACATCTGAAATAAATGAGTGGGACATGATCAAACTAAGAAACTTCTGCACAACTAAGGGGAAAACAACTAAAGCATAGAGACAGCCTTCAGAAGGGGAGGGGAGATATTTGCATGCTACAAATCTAACAAAAGACTGATAACTATAATGTATGAGAACTCAAACTATCAACAAAAAATGAACAATCCCATCTATCACTGGGCTAGAGACAGGAACAGTACCTCTCTGAAGAAGATAGATGAATGGCCAACAAACACATGAAAAGATCCTCATTGTCCTTAATCATCAGAGAAATGGAAATCAAAATCATCCTAAGAACTCACCTAACCACAGTGAGAATAGCCCACATCACAAAATTCCAAAGTTATAGAT
The DNA here is from genome assembly GCF_027406575.1 of Nycticebus coucang. Classification (NCBI taxonomy): domain Eukaryota; kingdom Metazoa; phylum Chordata; class Mammalia; order Primates; family Lorisidae; genus Nycticebus; species Nycticebus coucang. The sequence goes on from NC_069798.1 coordinate 38,713,320, forward strand.
GCTGGTATGAAGAGAGAAGGGAACACTTTTACACTGCTGGTGGGCTAGCAAAGTAATACAGTATGGAGAATCCTCAAAGGGCTGAAAGTAAACCTTCCATTTGATCCCACTATCCCATTAGTAGACATATACCCAGAAGAAATAAAAAACATTTTACCATAAGGAAATTTGCACTAGAATGCTTACTGCAGCTCAATTCACAATTGCCAAGACACGGAATCAACTCTAGTGCTCATCAGCTCATAAATGGATTAACAAACAGTGGTATATTTATACTATAGAATACTATTCAGCCATTAAATGATTGAGACTTTACATTTTTTGTATTTACCTGGATAGAGTTGGAACACATTCTTCTTAATAAAGTATCACAAAAATGGAAAAGTAATACATATCCAATATATGCAATACTAATATTAAAAAAATAGATAAACAATTGCACACCATATGAGCGAAAAGCATAAGAAATTTAAGTGGAAGGGAGGAAAGAAAGAAGAGTGGGGAGGATGGAGGAGGATTGGTAAGCTCTCACCTAATGTGCACAGTGTAAGGGTATACAGCACACCTCCTGGGAGAAGGCTCAACTACAACTTGAACTTTACCTAACAAATGCAAACAAAATAACCTAATCACTTGTATACTCATATTAATGCAAAACAAAACACACTCCAAGTTGTGACCCAATTTTTATCTTAACTCTTATGCGGTATATTTGCAATTTTATTTATTTATTTATTTATTTTTTATTTGAGAGAGAGTTTAACTTTGTCATCCTCGATAGAGTGCTATAGTGTCACAGCTCTCAGCAAACTCCAACTCCTAGGCTTAGGCAATTCTCTTGCCTCAGCCTCCCAAGTAGCTGGGACTACAGGCACCCGCCACAATGCCTGGCTATTTTTTGTTGCAGTTTGGCCGGGGCCGGGTTCAAGGCAACCAGCTTTGGTATATGGGGCTGGTGCCCTACTCACTGAGCCACAGGCACTGCCTATATTTGTAATTTAAAAGTAAGACTCAGATTGACATCCAATTAATAAAAAAATGTGGTCAAGTAGATTTTGGCAAAGGGTATTTTCTAATTTCCTGACGAATTTCTGAGTCATCTAGGCTCTCCTCAAAAGGGTTGATGTAGTAGCAAATATTTAGTACTAATTTTTTGAAGCCTGTTGGATTCAGAGCCTGATCCATTTGGTATCAGTCTAGAGCCTGACTCACACTTCACATGCAACAGACACTCAGTAAGTATTTGCTTAATGAATCAACAGATACCACATGAGAATAGCACAGCTTAGTGCTCTCAATGTCTGTAATTAAGCAGATTAGAAAACTCCTGGATAAAGATAGAAACTCCTATGTCTAATTTGCTTGATGTTTCTAATGTGTGTGGATGCTTCATAAGAAAGTAGCACTCACCTCACTGTGGCATACTGTAGATTGCAATGGTTTTAAGAAGATAATATGGTACAGGATATCGTCAATACAAAATTTCACAAAAAACTTTTCACTACAGACCTTTAACCACTCTGCTTTTCTTTCTAGAAGTAGTGGGGGTAAGACTAAAATGAGAAAAGGAAGATGGAAATTTAAAATTCAGAAAGACCTTTATTTATTTATTTATTTTTTAGCTGATTCAGGTCTTGCCTTCCTTTTCTTTTTTTCTTTTTTTATTCTTATTAAGTCATTTGTACATAGATCATAAATGCATGTATAAAATTATGGGATTTGATGTGTTGATTATTTGTACAAATTGGAGTGCTTACATCCTACTAATCAGCTCATTTACCCAATTACAGCATTAAGACATTTGTGTTCTACACCTGATATATCCAACTTGTACTTGCAATGTGCTCCATAGCTGTATGGAGAAAGACCTTTATATAGCCAAAAAAAAAAGCATTCAGGTCCCTTGACCAGCAAACACCAAGACAGAATTAAAAGGAAAACATTTTGTTAGATAAATAGTTATGGGAGGAAAATAGGACAGGAACCATAAAAGGCTGGTAACACTATCAAATTATGATGCAAATCTGACTTTGAGTGAAGGAAAGAGGGAAGAAGATGGGATGTAAGTGTTCTACACCACCATACAATCTCAGAAATGTTGGACAAGGGCTTTGAGGAGTCCTCAGACCAACTCCATGTCAAAGGAACACGTATCTTCTAGAAAGAGAATCTCAATTAAACTAAGGTACAGGCTTGCAGCAGGCCTCACAATTGACGTTGGTGCAAATGCAGGTATGGCCCCCAGGCCTCAGCATGTCGGGCCCTCACTTAATTTTATTTCCTCTGATTTGAGGTCTACAAAGCTCTCCTATCTGCTATAAGACCCTAAGTGTTTGAATTTCTGATTTCTTGTCTATCAATGGTGAAAATTTTCAAAGTGGAGAATAATGTGGTCAGAGTATAATTTTGGAAGATGACAATCTCAATTCTTGTGGGTAAAGAAATAATACACATAAATGTCTGCCTATAATTTACGACAATTAAAATATTTTATTTTTCTAAAACTGATGTACTTAACGTGAAGTTGGGGAATAGCTCTCTACAAAAGCAATATCGCTTGCCTTCTAAATCCTGTTATGGCTCAAGATGCACTAGCATTTATTACATCACTTTAGACCAGAGGTAGGGAAGTCTTTTCTGTACAAGGCCAGAGAATAACTCTCTTAGGACAGGAAAACTAATAATGTTTCCATAGGTTTTCTTATACTCAGGATTTCTAATATATTATTGAATAAGTAATGATATAAGAAGAATCATTGTCTTATTCTTAATTATAAAGAAAATGCTTTACCATTTAGTATGATGGTCATTCCAGAAAAAGAGCTCTAAAATTACTTGAAAGATGGACGAGGCACTGGCATTGGTGCATAGTTTCCCAAGTGGAGCCCTTTATAGGTGACTGTAGTGACATTCAGCAGTGAGGTCTGCATACCTGGTTCTAGGATGAGTTGATGAACTTAATTGTCAGACAACCATATGCCTAATTTCGAATGAATGAAAAAGTACAGTCCTCCAGATGTTTCCAGAATAAAGAGATTGGAGTATAGGTGAACAAACATAATGGCAAACATTAGAATCTTCAAGTCAAATGCTATATAGTGAGAGAATTCAAGAAAATTGCATGATATGACATATATACAAAAACAATTATACATTTGAAAAAGAAGTAGTGTTGTGATGCACTTGTATTATTAAAGTACTTGTATTATTAAAGCATTATAATTATTAATAAGGAATTAAAACTATTTATTTATTTATTTATTTATTTATTAGAATTTCATTCAAAGTTGATTAGGGATACAGAGAAGCAATGGGGAAGTAGGAGAAACGTCTGGTCTACCAGATAAAGTTAAAAGAGCCCTGCAGCAAACAAAGAGTTTCAGTCCTGATGCTGTGGACCAAGTATGTCTTATTTTCCATAAAATGAAACTTCCATCTGTGACACAAATTGGAGTAATAGTCACAATTACAAAAAAATGCCTACTACAAATGCTACAAACATCACACTACTAACAGTCACCACCAGTAAAAACAACAGTTAACAATTATGACTAAAAGAATAGGAAAAGGGGACATGTGACAACTGAGGTAAACTGTGACCAATAAGAAGCAGACAAGAATACCTAAGGACCTAGGGGGACCAATTACAACTTTATAGATCATTGTAAAAGGAACTAAGATACCATACGATGGTTACATTTATCTACCACCCTTGCATTGGTATCTCCTCTCATTCACTAAGAAGACCCTTTTCTCTCTCTGGAAAAGTCTATCGTTTACCCTTGCTTTAAATAAACTTTGTATCTCTTCTGCTGCCCTGGGGAATCTGGGCTACTTATCTTTTACTCCCCCTTTACCTTACTTTCCACTTTAACTCAGTCGAATTTGCTAGTTCTGTTGAGCTACTGAACCAGGTCCATTGGACAGCTCAAGGGTCTGAGAGATCCCTGACAAAACTTAGCTCTGAATAGCTTATGTTGTTGCTAAAAGAAAGATTAACCATGAATCTTTTAATCCATAAGACCACAGCAAAAATCCTCGTTGATCAAGGAAAGTGAGAACTGCAAGAGAGAAAGTCCTGAAGGAGAATCACAAGGGTAGCGAGTTGACAAATTCATATAAGTCTGGCTGCGAGCCATTATAAGTGGATCATGCCTGTAACCTCAGCACGCTGGGAGGCTGAAGTGGGTTGATCTCCTAAAGTCGAGTTCAAGACCAGCCTGAGCTAGAAGGAGATACCCATCTCTATAAATAGCCCAGCGTTGTGGCGGGCGCTGTAGTCCCAGCTACTCAGGAGACTGAGGGAAGAGAATCACTTGAGCCCAGGAGTTAGAGGTTGCTGTGAACTGTAATGCCATGGTACTCTACTGGAGGCGAGAAAATGAGACTCTGTCTCAAGAAAAAAAAAAAAGAAAGAAAGAAAGAAAGAAAGAAACTGAATTATAAAATACCTTCTAAGATGCTCAGATATGGATGTAGGTGTGTAGTATGCTATTATATGCTATATGCATGAATTAAAACTTACATAACTTTAAATTGCTTAAGTGGAGAAAATTATTTTAATTGAGCTACTTAGACAAAAAACCAAGCTGCCCTGCGCTTTCAGGGTGCTGTATTTCGGTTGAATGAATGTTACCTTTATGATAATTATCAAACACTATGGTTGTGGATAAGGCCCTACAGCTTAATACTTGGTCAATTTTGCATAACTATACTGATTTGCTCCCCCTTCTTAAGACAGAGCAAATGTTTCTTGTCCTTAGGCCATTGATCTTGTTCCTTAGTGTGCTGGTTCAAAATACTGGGACATTCTCCAGGGCATTTTTGTAGACTATGAATCATCAAATAATAATTTTAAAAATGTGCATTTTCTTCATTTTCTTTGATTTTGCTTTGCCTATTCTCCAGCTTCAATAGCTGAACATTCCTTTAGCTAGCTTTCAGTAGATTAAGAAGTCTATAGCAGAGTACTGAGTGTGCCCACAAGAAAACCTCAAGCAGTGCAGATGGCCCCACCTCTGCACTCAGAAGCAGATTAGTTGTCCTCTGAAACAGCTGTGGGTTGGAAGGCTTTGAGTGGGATCTGCCTTCTGGCATGCAAATAAGAAGAACGTAACTGACTTGCATCTCCAGTGCTCAAACCAACTATTGCTATGGTAAATATCTTTTCGGCGGTAGGAGCGTTCAAAACTATTTTCTGCAGTTCTAATTTTTTTTTTCTGAAGTTATACATATGCTGTCTGGAATGACATGTATACTGTATATTTTCTCGGAAAGCTGTGGCTGTATGTATGTGGGGATGGAGAGGACAGAGAAGTTGGAGAAAGAAAAGGTAGTACTACAAATGTTTTCTAAGATCTTCCATTTAATTACCATAATGAAACCCCAAGTTGTGGGGTTATTTGCACTTTTACTCATTTTCCTCCAGTCGATCATATACTAGAATTTGGGAAGATTCTAGCATCCTACAGCTTAATTGCAACCAGCCTTTACCTTACCGTATTGTATAAACAATAAATATTGATTAAATGTAAGTGCATTCCAATGTATTTCCCTGCCCTCAATCCCAAGAACAAAGAACCAAATTATTAAAGGGCGCAGCACTCAGTTTCCTCTCTGTGGGCAGAAGGAATATTGCTGTAAAAGCAAGCTGAAAATCAATGACACCGTGATATTCCTAAGCGCCTGATACAGAAAAAGAGGTCTAAACCCAGAATCAAGGAATGCATATTACTTTATGGTATAGTCGCTTCATGCCAGTGCTTGAACCATGTGTTTGTATCTTACTTTTAAATTGTGGATGACTTATATTATCACCAGAGGAGATTGTTGTCATGATTATTTCATTTCTGTACGGGCAAGTTACCACTTCATTCTACATATCAGGAAATGAACAAAAATCATCTCAGTAAGATGAATAAAATGCGATGCTGTTCATCACCCAAGTACAGGAGCCAATAACTATTCTCAATTAAACTCCAAGACTTCTTTTTAATGCTCTAATTAACTGAATTTCTGTTATCTGAGTTATTACGCATTTCTGGAAAAAGAGAATTATTTGGGGCAAAAGCGCTTATCTCATAGAACATGCCTTAAATATACTCTGAATAATAAATAATTAAGAAATTAATAGAAGCAGAATTAACTTTTGGTTTCATGGGACAGAATGTGCTTATATCTACAAAAGAACCGTCTTCTGCTGACACGAATTATTACACTTCATTTAGGAACCACTAGTGTAGTTACAGTATTTATCTATCACTGTAATAAGAAAACCACATCAGCTTTTGTCCCTAATTACAATTATAGTGCCTCTAATTCAAGAACCAAAAACAGATTTTTGTTTTCAAAATGCCTTTATTTATTTATTTTTTTGTTGATTATTTTTTTTGTGTGTAAGGACAAGCCATTATTTCCTTTACAAACACACCAACTTCTCAAAGACAAGCAAATCACAAGAATTGGCTATAAAAGTGACTTTATTTTTCATGCTTAAATTAAGAATGCATTGAAATACAAGTTAATACATTAACACACATGGCAGAAATGCAATCACAATTTATATGACAAATGAGTAAAGACACATTATCATTACAGTTGTATTGATAACACTTTGCTAAAGACTTTATTTTCATCTCACGTAAGAACGGTATTACAATTTTACTTTTAAGAGTTTTAAATATGAGATGAAAAATCCATGATCCTTTAAGATATAAGCAAATTAAATAACTATTGTCCAGGAAATGGTCTTTACATCTGGATATACTCCCCAGGAAATGACACTTTGAAAGTAATCCTTTATCTTAAATGTAACACAAATTTTCTTAGCAACAAGATCTCTCTGTAAGTCTCTTTCTGAATAAACAACCAGTTTTAAAAACAAGTTGAATAAAATTCCACTGGTATGTATCTAGTGGGTTATTAAGTAATGTTACATAAAAATTATGGGAGGCTATTGTTTTGGACTGGGGTGTTGCTGTAGGCCTCAGCAAACCAGAGCAAACCAAAGCAAACCAAAATGGAGTCACTCAGGTCAAACACCACAAAATCAAACTGAAACTTTAAAGAAGTGCATCAATCCCAAAATGAACTAGTTTTACCTAAAAACAGGAGATCTCAGTCTACCTGAGTTAGTGTATTAAGAAAATACTCCCTACTTTAACACTTACAAAAAAAGTAACCAAGTTAACCAATCAGAACTATTAGCCATATTTCCTCATTTCCACCTACAAAATCCTCTGCCATTGCCCAGTGGGTGCTCCCCTTCTTTTTTCTAGTAAGGAGAGTGTCCTGATTCATGAATTATGAATAAAAGTCAATTACGCCTATAACTAAATTTGTTGTAATTTTGTCTTTGGACAAAGATACCCTTTACCATTTGAAGCAGGTGTTTTCCAGTGGCAACTGTGATGTTCCATAGCAAATACTCTAATTTTTCTTCCAGACCCAAAGTAGGCTTTGTGATAGATGTACTCCAAATATCAGATCAATATATCACATCTTAGGATCGTAAGCTCAGCTCAGAAATATTTTCTGAATTTTTAGTAGTTTATGATAATTTTATTAATTTAGATTCTTATAAGAAGAGTACGATGCTGGCGTGGATGTGGAGAGAAGGGAACACTTTTACACTGCTGGTGGGACTGCAAACTAGTACAACCTTTCTGGAAGGAAGTATGGAGAAACCTCAAAGCACTCAACCTAGACCTCCCATTCGATCCTGCAATCCCATTATTGGGCATCTACCCAGAAGGAAAAAAATCCTTTTATCATAAGGACACTTGTTCTAGACTGTTTATTGCAGCTCAATTTACCATTGCCAAAATGTGGAAACAGCCTAAATGCCCACCAACCCAGGAATGGATTAACAAGCTGTGGTATATGTATACCATGGAATACTATTCAGCTATTAAAAAAAATGGAGACTTTACATCCTTTGTATTAACCTGGATGGAAGTGGAAGACATTATTCTTAGTAAAGCATCACAAAAATGGAGAAGCATGAATCCTATGTACTCAATCTTGATATGAGGACAATTAATGACAATTAAGTTTAGGGGGGGGGAAGCAGAAAGCGGGATGGAGGGAGGAGGGTGGGGCCTTAGTGTGTGTCACACTTTATGGGGGCAAGACATGATTGCAAGAGGGACTTTACCTAACAATTGCAATCAGTGTAACTGGCTTATTGTACCCTCAATGAATCCCCAACAATAAAAAAAAAAAGAAATTAAAATAACTTTAGAATAAAAAAAAAAAAAAAAAAAAGAAGAGTACAATGCTCAATTCTAACAGATGATACATTCGTTAACAGAATTTATTTATAAATACTGAACATTTCTACCAAAAATTATGGCTAAATTCACACATTAGAATTAGGAGCATGACCCTCTCTTTATCATTATTGAGCCACCCTGGTTAACTGTGTTTGGGACCAACTGTCAGAATGCTGACATAATGATTATGCTTTTTTGGTCAAAGGGGGAGACCCTTAAAAACTGGCAATGCTCTGATAAATATACAGTAGAACCTCTGTAAGTGGGTTACCTAAGGGACTATAACAAACTATTCAAGATGCAGATGTATGAAGGCTATGTTAACCAGTTTGATGAAAATATTTCAAATGGTATATAAAACCAGTACATTGTACCCCATGATTTCATTATTTTACACGACTGTGATTTAATAAAAAATAAAAGCCAAGATGGGAAAAAAAAATACAGAGATGGTCATCATAAGGACCTAGGTCCACTGTACTGATATGTACATGTGGTGCATGTCCAGTTTATGAAAATGAGGTCTTTTAAGGAGGTGGTAATTATAGGAATGTGGTTAACTATGGAGGTTCTGTTGTAATTTGTCCTTGAGCAGTGTACCTCTTGGTGCTCATCTTTAGAGGGTAAAACTACAAGGCCCTAATTAGAGGACAAACAAATGATACATAGAACTTTAGAACACTAACTTGTAAGTCCTCTGGAGCCAGTAAAAAGAAATGCACTTCAGATTCTTCACAGACAGTATCAGAATAAGGAGATCTAATATAATTTCCAAACTAACCCACAATGGGCAAGAACAATAACTATACAAAAGCAAGAATTATTAATACTTGCTTCAAGTCTTTTCATGACCTCTTAATAATTGTACATGCATTGTGTGTGTGATTGTGTGTGTGTGTGTGTGTCCTTATCTAGAGAGTTCATAGCTTTGATTAGTCTCTCAAAGAGAACTGGCACCATTTACACCAACACATACCTCTGAAATGGGCAAAGATCATTGGCCTAAAATTGAACACTAGCTTTTAAAGTATTGGGGAGAACATGGCTGGAATCATGGAATTGATTTTGATCCTGTAGTCCAATGTTTGTCAGCACTAGAAAACTGAACTAATCACTTTAGCTCAGTCTCCTGTGCTGGGGCTGCTAACAAGTAGGATGTCTTTGTATTACAAAAAGGAGCACTTACCCCCAACCTGAGGCAAGCCCACCCCAAGCACATAATGGGCTTCAGCCCCATGTGGCTGTGTGACTTTGTCAGGGTGCAACCTACATGCTTCTCATTAACATCCCAGGAATAATTTATTCAGCACACTTTCACTTATTATGTATTGATCCCATTCCTGATTACTGAGGAGGCAGGTGTCTATCAATAAATCACATAAAAAATTGCTGTCTTGGGGCTTATATTCTGGGTGGTGATAGTGACGAAAAATGACACTTAATGGTACTTAAAGGATGCCTTTAAAAATGAAAGAGAGAAACTAAGTAATTTATTAACATTCTCCTTAACATATAATGGGAAATTAGATCTTTTTTATATTTCAAAATTGTAATATGGAACATTATTGGGAAAAAACATGTTTAAACTCCGAGGAATTTCAAAGTGTTCTCATATGCCATTACATTGTAATTGGTTTCAAACACACTGCTTTAAATCGTAACCTATGAACAATTCACAACGACAGCTTTTACCCTTCATTCTTGCTACAAAGTCCCCAAGAAAAGATCTGAAGGTCTAGAGTTAGCCAGCTCTACCATATGAAGTGGGACTCAATTATTTCTGTATAAATAGGGAAGAAGGGATTCAGATTCTAACAAGTCACTTTGCTCAGTATCACCAACAGTATACCCAGGCTAGTAGACAAAGGTGGCTCCTGGTGTAAGCAATCTTTGGTGACAAAACATTTTTCTTCCAGTTTAGTCAAGGAAATATTGAGTATAGCTATCAATCATTTTGGGAAGAGAAAAGAAAGAAGTGCATGGAAGTACTTGTCCAATTTGCACCAAAGCCATGGTTTTCTTTTCAAGACTATGAAATTCTAGCCTCATTATGTAGAAGGGATTTGCCTGTTAGCAACATGACAGGCTCAGGTGACTATTCATTTCTCATTTTTCACTATTAAAAACAGAATGAAACTGTCATTACTTTTATTTTTGTTTCTTCTAGAAGCTCTGGAGAAAGAAATCTGCCTTAGATATTCATGCAAGATTAGGGAAGGCACAGACTTTTTTGTAATATGGCTTATCCACAATTGAAGGAAAAGTAAAACAAACAAAAACAAAATAGGCTTGTCTGTGTTAGCTTTCTAGCTTAGAGCCTAGGTGTAACCTGACACCTTCCTGAGAAGGAAGGGAGCATTACTGCACTTAACCCACTTGATCAAAGATGGAGATATTATGCCCTCAAAATGGGAGTTTATTACTGTCTCCATTTGCTGTTCGACTCCCAGAGCAACAATAAAATTATGATTGTAGATGTGGATGGGTCATTCTGCTGACCTTCTGACTTCCCAGCATAATTGACTGCATCTTTTCCTGAATAGTAAAAAAAATCCTCACCTCCTCTACTATTGGAAATATACGGTTTTCAATCCTAAAATTTTAATATCTTTCAGAATCATTATTATTTGGTAATATCTTTAAAACCTCCTAAAATCTGGATTGTCCCAGGATCATCTCTGGAGTTTTATTCAATTAAAAAACACTTAGTGATTGCTTACTAGGTACAGGATACTATGTGACATAGAGTGATTAATACATGTTGTCTCTGGCCTATAGGATCTTAAAACCTTTTCTTTTGGTCAGAATTCTGTCAGAATTATAACTGAGATAACGCCGGAAAGGCTATGTTAACCACTGTGATAAAAATGTGTCAAATGGTCTATGAAGCGAGTGTATGATGCCCCATGATCATATCAATGTATACAGTTATGATTTAATAAAAAAAAGAATTATAATTATTTATTATTCACAAAAGGTGAAGTAGAATCCAGCATTTGTCTTATACAAAAATACAAAGCATGCAATTTCTCAGAAAATATTTCATTACAGTTATACTTTTATAAATAAGTACAATTAAATATTTAGATTAAAAACCTCATGTTTTGCTATGCCATGTCTATCATTTAGGTGAAGTCGACCATATAATTTTCTGTTGGGCATTCAATATTTCAAACAAATGCAAAGTTAAGTGCCTATTTGCAGTTAGTTTATTTGGAAGCTATACATAAAAGACTTGCTTTTGCAGTCAGCCATGTGTACTGAACCTCTATCCATAACATGCTAGGAGCCATGTTAGGCAATGCAGAAACAAAGATGTCAAGCCTTTGAGGAACTTTCAGAGTATGTTAATTGAGAGCATTGTTTTTTTTTTTTTTTTTTTCTGAAATTAACTTAAAACTATGGAAAACTAACCTGGAATAAACTTACTCTGAAATGGCTCCAACTTCTGAAATTTGGTTTCACACCGTAAGGATTTGCATACCACATATTTTACTTAAATTCAGCCATCTGCAATTCTCTGCCTTTCCTGTGTGGTCTCAACCTGTCCTTTGTATGTTCTGTCTTGAATACAGCTGCCATTTCCTTGTGCTACATCAGTAGTTCCACTGCTCATTCATCTAGTGAAGCCTGATGCAAAAGTCACCTCTCTGCAACATTTACAAATAATTTTAATTGGAAAAAATTTGTATCTCATGTAATCCATAGTGTTTTGTTTAAATTGCTTATGAAAATATACACTTAAACCATTTAGTGGTGTTCTTTACACCAGTTATATCTACTATTTGGCACAATCTCTCGGGAGAAGATTTATGTCTGATTTGTAGAACAGGTTCTTTTTTTTTATATATACATATTGGTTTTATTTGTATTTTTTTAATTAATATTACATCATAGTTGTGCACCATACACTGGTTTTATAAACAGTTTGACACATTTTCATCACACTGGTTAACATAGCCTTCCTGGCATTTTCTTAGTTATTGTGTTAAGACAGTTATATTCTACATTTACTAAGTTTCACATGTTCACTTGCTCTTGACTTGGAAAACACTCAACAGATATTTCCTCAAGTTGTCGGTGGTACAAAGTGCAATCAAAGTAGAACTTTTCAAAATTTAGTGTGTGCAAGAATCACCTGGAGAGATTGTGAAAATAAATATTTCTGGGTCCCACAGAAAAGATTCAAATTCAGTAGATCTGGGATGAGCTACAGTAATGTTGATGTGCAGGTCCACAAGCCTCTGGGTAAAACCCCCCCCACCACCACAACACACATATAACATGAGGGTGGAGGTAGCTTAGTAACATTTTTCTGGTGGAAGAAAGTATAAGCTGTAAACTAAAAATAGCTCCATATTAGCAAGAAGTCATTTTAGGTAGATGCAACAGCATAAACAAAGGTATGAAGTAGAACAAATAAAATATTGGCTTGACTGTAGCTAAATAGCTAAAGTGGTGTTCTCTAAGCAGTGATTAAGAACATTTAATACTTCTCTCTTTATACATGTATTAGGATACCAATTCTTCACTATTACTATGTATTATTTTTGCTACCTGTGCCTATGCAAAGGACATTAATATACTCTATTAATCATCAAATGTACACAAAATTGAAAGGGATAAATTATCATACAAGCATATTGTCATATAATATATTATCATGAAAACAAAGAAAATGACAATAACATGTTTACATCATTTTAGGTGGAAAAAAAGAATGAGTCATACATACAGAAATACAATGAATCATTGGACAGATGTATATCCACCACTCACAAATCTCTCAGAAAGTTAACCTTCATGACAACTGGTAGAATTGTCTACGTATTTTATCATGGAAAAGCAAGGATGGCTGATATTGGGTGAATAAAAAGTAACTTAAAAATCAAATGTGTTTTCCAAGCTCAGCCTCCCAAGTCTCTGGGACTACAGGCACCCGCCACAACTACAGGCACATGCCACAATGTCCAGCTATTTTTAGAGATGGGGTCTGGCTCTGGCTCAAGGTGGTCTTGAACTTGTGAGCTCAGGCAATCCACCTGCCTCGGCCTCCCAGAGTGCTAGGATTATAGGCGTGAGCTACTCCGCCTGGCCCAGGAAGTCTGTTTCTTTACAAAGATAACACTTGACATTTAAGTATAATTTAAAGTATAATGAAGAGATAGAAGGCAATAGAGGAACTGACCTAAGAGACCAATTTGCAGTTGATAAGAGCTATTTGTGCTTCATTCCATCAGCCTTTTAGCATTCGCAACTGACAGTCTTTATTAATGAATGGGATATTATTTATTCTACCAAGTGGAGACACTGTGATGCTGTTTTCTACAGCCAGCATATAATTCATATGTGCTACAAGGTTCATTGCATTTACATGTGCAATAGCTTGTTATAATTGAAATATTGGAAATTTTAATCTGGTAGGCAGTTTCTTACTTGCTGTTTCTTGCTACCTTGTAATTAATACAAGTTTATGAATATTCTTTGGATGGCTTTGGGATGGCAATTTTCATTTCTAATAAGGTAGTTCTGGATACTGGTCACTAAGTAATTAATGTTGCTGCCATTCACTCATGTTTTAATATTTGTCAGAAGAAAATGGAAACACCTTACTCTGTACTGGAGTAAAATCCAATCAGACATCACAAAGAAACAAGCTTAATCTTTCAATTTTTATGTGGCAATCATCTGTAGTTTGGTGCCTTTGTGGGAAGGCAGTATCCACAGGAGGCAAAGGCATGTTTATCCTGGAATCTGATCTGCCTTGGCATGTGGAGAAAGCTAGTTTTATGTGCCAGCATAGAAAGAGATTATGAGAGGTGACCCAAGGGAAGAGTGGCCTGAAGTGTACATGTTTTGGTCAGTGAAAAAAGGAAAAGCGTCAGAATTGGGCATTCAGAGATAAGCATTGTGTATGATGCAGCAAAAAGCCCTGAAGTCTTTTTTTTTATTTATTTATTATTTTTTTTTTTTATTAAATCATAGCTGTGTACATCAATATGATCACGGGGCATCATACACTTGTTTCATAGAATATTTGACACATTTTCATCTCATTAGTTGACATAGGCCTCCTGGCATCATCCTAGTTACTTTGTCAAGACATTTACATTCCACATTTGCCAAGGCTCACATGTACCTTTGTAAGATGCACCACATGTGTGATCTTTTCAATCCCCCTCCCTTTACCCACCTCCCGCCTCCCTCCCCACGCTTTCCCCCTTCCCTCTGTTCTTAGGTTGAATTTTGGTTATAGCTTCATGTAAAGGTCCTAAGTTAGTTTCATAGTAGGGGTGAATACATTGGATATTTTTTCTTCCATGCTTGAGACACTTTACTGAGAAGAATATGTTCCAGCTCCATCCATGTAAACATGAAGGAGGTGAGGTCTCCATCTTTCTTTAAGGCTGCATAGTATTCCATGGTGTACATATACCACAATTTATTAATCCATTCGTGGATCGATGGGCACTTGGGTTTCTTCCATGACTTAGCAATTATGAATAAGGCTGCAATAAAGATTCTGGTACAAATATCTTTGTTATGATGTGGTTTTTGGTCTTCTGGGTATATGCCCAGTAGAGGGATTACAGGATTGAATGGCAGATCTATTTTTAGATCTCTAAGTGTTCTCCACACATCTTTCCAAAAGGAATGTATTAGTTTGCATTCCCACCAGCAGTGCAAAAGTGTTCCCTTTTCTCCACATCCACGCCAACATTTCTGGTCTTGAGATTTTGTGATATAGGCTAGTCTCACTGGAGTTAGGCGAGCAGCCTTCAGACATATGAAAAAATGCTCATCATCTTTAATCATCAGAGAAATGCAAATCAAAACTACTTTGAGATATCATCTAAGCCCTGAAGTCTTAATAGAATTTACTAGGCTAGCAGTAAGGATTTGGTGGATTAAAAACCATAACAATGATTAAAAGAATTCCTGAACATTTTTACATGACAAGACAATACTGCTTTATTTATTTTTTCTTTGCACGATGAAAGACTTCACAACAAAATGATACAGGAGACTTTTCTCCATTTGGCAAAATTATCAGCTTGCTTCAGAAAGAGCATAAAGGTGGACAGTCTTCCACTGAGAAGACATTTTATGCTGCTGTCTTCCTCGTAGCCGTTGGGTTGTGTGACAGTTACTTTGTTCAATTTATTTTAAAAACTGCCAAGCCTTTTTCTAGAGTGCTGTACCATTTTACATTTTCAGCTTAGTAAGTGGTTTAATTTTACCAAATCCACACCAATATTTGGTGGAGTTATGATAATTTTAGTTATTCTGATAGGTATACATAGTGATACTATATTTTTGTTCTAATTTTCATTTCCGTAATGTCTAATGTTGTTGAAAACATTTTTGAATGCATATTTCAGTGTGTATTTTCTTTAGTGAAGTGTCTCTCTCTCTCTTTTTTATTTTTTGGCTCATTTTCTAATTAGATTGTATTTATTTATTTCTGTTGAATTTTGAGAGGTCTTTATATTTTCTAGATATATTTTTGTTAACTTATGTGACTAGTTTGGAAATATTTTTCTGCATTCAGTTATCTTGACGTTTCATCCTCTTAATTGGGTCTTTGACAGAGTAACTTTTTAATTCTGATAAAATCTGATTTATTAGATTTTGGTTTATAGATTACAGTTTAAGTGTCAAATCTAAGAACTCCTTTCCCTTCAAATCCAAAAGATTATTTCTTACTTTTTCTAAATGTCTTAAAGTTTTACATTTAAGTCTCTGATCCAGTTTGAGTAAATGTATGAAGTGAGTAACTTAGATCATTGCTTTGTTTTTGGCTATAATTTTGTGTGTATGTGTTTTTTTTTTTTTTTTTAACTTGTGGATATTCAATTTCTTCAGCACCACCTGTTGAAAAGGCTATTTTTCTTCTATTGAATTTCTGTTGTGCTTTTGTCAAAAAATTAATTGGGCACATTTATGTGAATGTATTATTGGTTTCTGTATTCTGTTTCATTAATCTTTGTGTTTATGTGTGTATATTCCAATACCACATAATTTTGATCATGTGTGAGTATCAAATTATGTCACATGTTTTTCTACATCAATTTATATGATTATGTGTTTTCTTGTTTAGCTTATTAATATAGTGGATAACATTGATTGATTTTCAAGTATTGAAACTGTCTTTAATTCCCACTTATCATGGTGTGGAATCCTTTCATTATATTGCTGAATTCTGTTTGTTAGTATTTTGATAGAAAATTTTCCATCTCTATGAGAAATATTTTTTTATTTTTTATTTTTTTGAGGCAGAGTCTCACTTTGTCACCACTGGTAGATTGCCATGGTGTCATAGCTCATAACAACCTCAAACTCTTGGGCTTAAGCGATTCTCTTGCCTCAGCCTCCCAAGTAGCTGGGACTACAGGCACCCGCCACAACACCTGGCTATTTTTTTAGAGATGAGGTCTTGCTCTGGCTCAGGCTTGTCTCAAACCCATGAGCTCAGGCAGTCCACCTTGCCTCTGCCTGCCAGAGTGCTGGAATTATAGTTGTGAGCTACCATGCCTTGCCAGAAATATTATTCTGTAGTTTACTTTTATGTACTGTCATTTCTTAAATTTGGTAGCCAAAATAATGCTAGCTTCATAATGTGAATCAGAAAATGTTCTATCCAGTTATATTTTTGTAGAAAAATTGTACATATTTGATTTTAATTCTTCTTTAAATATTCAGTTCAATTATCCAATTAAACCACTTGGGCCTAAATATTTGTCTTTCTTTGGAAAATTTTTAATTTATAAATTCAATTGCCTTAATAGTTATAAAGTCTTTCAAATTTTTGTTTTATGTGGATGAGTTGTAGTAGAATTTACTTATTGTTTGTTTTTATTTATTTTTGAGAATTGGTTCATTTTATCTAAGTTTTAAAACTTTTGTGTATGTAGTTCTATGTAGTATACCCTTATTATTGTTTTTGATATCTGTAAGACATGTAATCATATTTTCTGCTTTATTACTGCCATCAGTAATTTATAGCTTTTTTTCTTTTTGAGTCTTACTAGAAGGTTATCAATTTTATTGATGCATAAACATTCAAAATTGTGAAGTTTTGGATGGTTTATCATTATATAATATGCATGTTCATCCCTAATAACTTTATTGCCTTAAAGTCTACTTTATCTCCTCCCAATATAACTGCTTTCTCTTTATTGAAGTTTGCATGAGTTATAGTTAGTTTTTCTCTTTACTTTCAGTCTGTCTATAGCATTGGATTTAAAATATATTTCTTACAGACAGCACAGAGTTAGTTTGTGTTTTTAATCCATTCTGTCAATTTCTGTCCTTTAATTAATATATTTAGGCCATTTATATTTAATGTAATTATTGATTTGATATGATTTACATTTGTAATTTTATAATTTTATTTTTTGTTTTCTATTTGTTCTGTTTTTAGTTTCTAAATTATTATTTATTTATATTTTTTTGCCTGCATTTCTTTCACTTACTTGAACTTTTTTGGTAATTCCACTTTATTTTTTCAGTGTTTCTTAGTATACTCTCTATATAACTTTCCTAGTTGTTATTCTAGGCATTACATTATATATTCATAACTTATTACAGTAAACTGATGGCGTCATTATGCCAAATTAAGTGGTATTAAACCATACTTCCTCCTACGTCCCTTTGTCTTTCCCAATTTGTAATATAATTGTCTTAAATATTTTCTCTGTATACATTTAGAATCTTGTTGGACAATGTTACAACTTTTGACTCAATTGCAGACATGATTTAGAAAACTCCAAAGAAGGGAATCTAATATTTACCCATATTTTGTGTTCCTGTTTTTACTTAAACAATGTATTTTCATTTCTCTCTGTTGTTCAGATTAGGGAGCTCTTATCGTTGTATCATTTAATACACTGATTGTTCTGTTCCCTCCATGCTGTTGTTGATACCATTCATTGATATTTTAATTTAAGTTACAGTAGATTTCAGTTTTAAAAATTCCTCCTGGGTCATTTTTATACATTCTTTTTTTTTTTTTTTTTACAAAATCTTTGCATTTCTTCATTTGTTTCAACCCTATTTGATTTTGTTCACTGAAATGTTTTTACAATGGCTGCTTTAAAATTTATGTGAGATAAATTTGATATCTATTGTCTCAGTTCTGGCATGTAGTAATTATCTTCATTTTATTCAGTCTGAGATCTTCCTTTTTTCTTAAAGAAGTGATTTCCATTTGAAATTTGGCTATTTTGCACATTATGTTAGGAGACACTGGATCTTATTAAACCTCCTGTGCTAGTTTGCATTTTCCAACATTGCCCCAGAAGTGGAAGGGGTGTAAGTGGCCTCTATATTATCCAGGATACACAGATGGACAGAACCAATAGAATGTATAGATATATAGATAGCTATAAGAAAGGGCATTTTTCTTAGGGGAATTGGGTCATACAATTATGAAGGTAAGGAAGTCTCATGAGGGGCCATCTGCCATCTGGAGACCCCAAAATGCTCATAGTATCTGCAGTCAAAGTCAGTAAGCACTGGAACCAGAGAAGTCAAAGGTGTAGTAACTCTTGGTCTGATGCTGAAGATCTGAAAATCTGGAGGGCTGCCAGTGGAAGTTCTAAAGTTGAAAGAAAGAAAGGGAGAGAAAGAGAAAGAGAGAAAGAGAGAAACAGAAAGTAATACAATATTACTCCATTTACCGGGGACAAAACACTAATATTTTATGTCATCTTGAGTTTAAAATAGTGGCAAACACATTTTTTAAAATCACTTCTTGTTTTGTTCCCAAGCTAGCCTGACTTAGCTGTTTTCCAAAGATGCCACTGAAGGGAAGAAGGTAGGCAAAGCAAAAGAGTGTTTTGTGGAACTAATCTATTCCAAACTTAGAAGATAAGCAGATATAGATGAACATACAGACACCAAAGCACAATATCCTCTATGAATAGCATAATAACCTTTACATATAAAAAATAACATGGTACCTTAAAAGTGGCTTGGGTTTCCTCACAGTCTTACTATCTTCCCTACATATAATCCATAGGATCTATGTATCAATGTTCTCAGAGCGTGGTGCCTGCATCAGCAACATCAGTATCACCTAGAAAATTGTTAGACATATAAATTCTCAGTCTATACTCCAGATTCACTGAATCAGACATTCTAGAGGTGGGGGTCTAGTAGTTTATGTTTTAATAAGCCTTGCATGTGACTCTCATTCTGGCTAAGTTTCTTAACTGCCATCATACAAAATTGAGATAGTCCTCCCTCTGTAGCACTAAAGATTTCCCTAACAAAGTTATACTTAAGAGAAATGGTCATTTCTGCAAAAAAATTGGGTAGAAACAATCAAACACAGAATACTTCAGCAACCATGACAATTTTCTTATACTACATCTCAATCCAATCACATAGAGGGTGGGAAAATAAATTTACTTCTTCTGCCTCAAACTCAAGGAATTTTCAAAGATCTGAAACAGTGACATGGTGTCAGTTATTAACAGGCCCTAGATCTGAGAAGGGACCGCATCGGTTGGAGCAATTGTACCTGGGCTGTGTGTAGGCTACCTGAATAGTGGGGTTCTCATAGCCCATCCTATGCTAATATTATAAGCCCTACTGTGAGTTGTCTGCCTACTTCTCCTATCATTGGACTATTGCTGTCCCTGGGATAAAGGATTTTCCTGGAGGTTGCTGGATGAAGCTTTCCAAATCTACCTCTGTATTAAACATGCTACTGTAATAGGCATATCATCTGGCTGCTCTGAAACTATACCACATATCACATCAAACTAAAAATTCAGTAGTTTTTATTCTTGTTAGAAAATGTAGTTAGGAAGCTCCTTCTCCAAAAGTAATTCTGTTTTCACCACAGCAGGGATAACCTATGAACAACTCAAATACTGGAAATGTGATACATATGAAAGACAGGAAAAGTGAATCAAATACTTTTTAATGTTGGAAAATTCCATGTTCTTATTTCTTCATCATGCTGTACACTGATGGTAGAAGACTACAACTCTCAAAATTCCAAATCACAAGACCCTATTAGTTGAACTGTTTTGTTCTTCCATTTAGGAATTGTTAGTTTAGACACCAAGTATTATCAAAACATTTACTTTTGTCTATTTCAATATTAAAAAACTTCCAAATGATTATGATGATTTTTTTTTTCTTTTACACAGAGTCTCAATCGCCCTCAGTAGAGTGGCATGGTAGCTCACAGCAACCTTAACTTCTTGGGCTCAAGCCATCCTCTTGCTTCAGCCTCCCAAGTAGCTTGGACTAAAGGTAACTGCCACAATGCTTGGCTAGTTTTAGAGATGGGGCCTTGCTTTTTTTCAGGCTGTCTCAAACTCCTGAGCTCAAGCAATCCTCCTGCCTCAACCTCATAGAGTTCTAGGATTACAGGCATGAGCCACTGTGCCTGGCTGGTCATGTTGAATTTAAGGTAAAAAAAAGTCTTGTTCTTTTGTGTTTGTCAATAGGAGAATGTTAAATGAATTAGAAAAATATCACCAAAGTACTGATGGTTGGACTTTAAGCATTGATTCAAAGGCAGCTTCTCACATTCGTGTCTGATTTATCCCCCAGCTACCATGTACACTACAGCATAGCCTACCTGTAATACAGCTCTAATAACTAGGTGCAAAATTCAGTTAGGCTTCAGCATTATTACATATAGAATTTTGCCCATTTTTGGTCCAATATTTTAACTGCAAAATGGTTTGTCTGTAAAAAGATCTCGCTGATGCCTCTGAGGTAGAGGTAAAGGGAATAGTTTCCAAATGTTTCTTTGGTCAAGTATAGATGTCCTTTCTAGGGCAGAGAAGCTGAACTCACTACTCTGTTGAAACTTGCCATTTTCAGCAATTTATCTCTACTACTTATATATTTCAGCATATGTGCATTTCTCACTAATTTAGTTAAGCATACGATCCATAAATAAATAAATAAATATATATATATATATATATATATACTATTTATCTCAAGGAACTGTGTTAAGTATTATAGACATGAATATGGGAAAATAACATTCATAAACTTTATGAGCAAAGGTATTGTATTTCTTCCTAGCCAACAGTATTATTTCCTTAGGAGTTCATACTATTTTTATGGTGCATACCACAAAAATTTGTATATTTCAGCTCTTTGTTCTTAGGAATAAGTATCTAGGTTCATTGAACTTAGTATTTCTTTGAAAATTACCTCATGATATAACTCATTTGACTTGACCACCTCTAAACAGATGGAAGTTAGCTAGCATATAAACCACACAATGAAAATAAATGCCCACAGTATTTTATGGACTAATTCAATTTCCATTTGTCTCAAGATCATTCTTACACTTTATTTTAAGGAAATTCTGATGAGGAATACAAAGATAACTAAGAGTCAGAGTTTGTTGTCTAGGAGACTGTAGTTCAAATGGAGGTATGGACAAGCAATTTGGGAGGCATAAAAATAAATGCTATCTAGATGATAGGTTCTTGACCGCTTTTGGGATCACAGAGTTTTTTGAGATGCTGATGAAAGAAGCTATCTGGAAAAATTGATATACACATAAAATTTTGAATACAGTTAAACATCCCATCAATGCAACATCAAACCCCATTTATGATCCTTCATTAGAAGAACCACAGAAGTACAAAGGGAAGATGAGAAATAAACACTTCTGTTGGGGGTAATTGGCAGAACTCGATCATGGAATAGATTTAATATGACCTTAAGGAAGTTTTAAGATGTTCTCAGGAAAATATAGGGAATACCAGAACATATTTGGGGTATAATCAGAAAAACATAATTGAAACTCCTCCACAGACTATAACATATAAGCAATAAAAGAGTAGTTTCAATATTATATAAGACTATAACATATAAGCAATAAAGGAGTAATTAGTTTCAATATTATATATTAATAACTGTCATATTTGATAGGAAATTTTGTATCAGGCTTTGACTTCTTTCTAGAGATATATGAAGACATTAAATGTGTTTTAGCTGGTATTTAAAATAAGAAAATATATAGTAGAGAAAACTCCCAGTAGGAACAGAATAGAAGAAAGTCTAGAAAATGGAAAGAGTGTAGGTGATCAGGTAAGAAGTTACTTACAAAAGTCAAAGTGAGGAAAAATGATATCCTGGTTTCAACAACTGGGAAGTGATAATACTAATGAAGAGGATGCTGCCACTACTGAGGATGGTATTTATAACAATTGTATCAGTATGCTAACATTTCTTAGTTACCAACAACAAAGGTCATTACAATGAAAGAGATGAAGCAAGTCAGAATAGATTATCCTAATCTGACTTTCTTAGAAACATAAATACCCAATGCAAGACAGCTATATAATTTTGGTCCTTTATAATGTTGTCTTTAAGATAAGATAGATATTACAGGACAAATATGTAAATACTTTAAATGGCAACATTTACTATATGCACAGTAAGTTTAAAGACGCTCAAGTAAAGGAATAAAACAGAAAACACCATAAAGAAAAGCTTTAAAAGATGGACTTATATCTAAATTATGTTTTTCCTTAATCATGCATTTGAGCCAAAAGTTCAAGTTGTTTTCCTTGGTAAAAAAAAAAAAAAAAAAAAAAAAAACAGAATAAGTCTTGAATACTCTCATCTATCTTTCTTTTCTATACTTTTGCAAGTAAATCCAGTTCATTTCAAATAAACAAATTATTACTCAATGTCTAAAATAAGCAAGGAATTTTGGTATGGATGGGGCAGGAAGAAGACAAAATGAGTAAAATAGAATTCCATTATGCAAAAGGAATAAGGGAAAAATTTAGCAAAGATCAACTGGTACTGGGATGAGGAAAGACTTTAAGTCAGTGTTCCTCAATCTTGCCTACATATTGGAATCACCTGGGAGCTTTTAAACTACATCTGGTCACCATACTCAGAAATACTTAACTTAGTTGGCATGGAGTTATAGGTGGAATGACAGTATTTTAAAAATATTCCTAGATGTTTTAAATGTGCAATGGAAGCTGAGAACCACTGCTTTATAAAATACAATAGAACCTGTGTAAGTTGACCACACAAGAGACCATAACAAACTGGTCAACATATGGAGTTGTTCAACATAAGGAACTAAGCCTACTGTGCA
This sequence comes from Nycticebus coucang, assembly GCF_027406575.1. Classification (NCBI taxonomy): domain Eukaryota; kingdom Metazoa; phylum Chordata; class Mammalia; order Primates; family Lorisidae; genus Nycticebus; species Nycticebus coucang. The sequence goes on from NC_069798.1 coordinate 38,736,699, forward strand.
CTGAGGACATGTGGTGCATGTCTGGCGTATGAAAATTGGTCAACTTAAGGGGAAGGTCAATGTAGGAAGGTGGTCAACTATTGACGTTCTACTGTAGTTGATATTTGAGATAAAAACTTGATGAATAGGTAAAATATTGATAGAGGTAGTAGTAGGAAGATATTGGCAAAGAAAAGAAGGCCTGGATGCGTTGTGTAGCACTTAAGTGAGAGACAGAATGAAGACTATGAAGCATGACCATACTTTAGAGTACCTTGTAAAATAGACAATAAATCGCTGGAGGGAACACTTACTGAAACCTATGATACTCAGGTTCAAGTCCTAAATGTAGCACTTACTAGTTGTGTGAACTTCTGAATCCTCGTTTCCTTAAATATAAAATGGAAATAATGACTGTTTCTCAGGTTGTATAGAGCCATTAAGATGCACATAGAAAATATAAGGATTTGGCTTTTGTGATGATAAAGGCTGAGGAGTCCCAAGAAGTTGGGCACTCCCAGAAGGAGTCTGCCTTCTGTCTGCAAGCTGGAAACCCAGGAAAACCTGTGTTGTAGTTTTGATGATCAGAAGCCAATGATATGGATTCCAGCTGAGAGCAGAAGACCAAAGTTCTAGCTCAAGTAGCCAGGCAGAGAAAGCAGATTCTTTCTTTCCCTACCATTTTGTTCTTTTGATCCTTTTAGATCTTATTTATTCCCTTGATTCTCCTGGCAAGGGCATGAAAATCAATGTTCTATAAGCATCCGTGTCATTTCAATCTCCTAACTCATATCAAACTAAGTATCACTGGAAGGTGAAGCATTTGGAAACATCTATAAAGGCGAATACCTTAAGTAGAAATGTCAGTGTCAGGTGGATTGAAGACTTCCTCTCATCATTCCTTCTAAAAGGAATGGTCCAATATCAATGATTTATCAAAGGGTCAAAAAGGAAGATTTTTTTTTCCTATGCATGGGCATTTTTTTAACCATGTTTTAAATATAAGGAACAAAGAAGTCAAAAACAGAGAGATGTGGTATCTCTTCTCCTGACACTTCTCATTCCTCTTAGGATTCCTGCCAATGAGATGACCAGTACATGCTCTTATGCTCTAGTCTGATGTCCTAGTGGGAAAGAGCTATCCTAACTAAGATTCTCTGAAATGAGGACATAGAATAACCCAGCGAAGACCTGAAAAAAGAAATCAGCTTTTATTTACTTCAATTTTTATTTAATTTATTTTTATTTTGTTATGTTTTATTTTTATTTATCTATTTATTTTTGAAATAGAATTTCATTTTGTTGCTCTTGGTAGAGTACCCTGGCATCATAACTAACAGCAACCTCAAACTTTTGGGCTCAAGTGATTCTTTTGCCTCAGCCAGCCAAGTAGCTGAGACTACAGGCACCTGCCACAACACCCAGCTATTTTTTAGAGACAGTCTCACTCTTGCTCAGGCTTGTCTTGAACTCCTGAGTTCAGGCAATCCTCCTGCCTGGCCTCCCAGAGTTCTAGGATTATAGGCCTGAGCTACTGCATATAGCCTATGTCATTTATTTTTAATTTCTACTTTTGGAACTTCCAAAAATGTCTATAATACACAATATTTTGTGTTTACAATGTCAAGTGAAACAAGATAGATATATTATGGTGCAATTTTCACCCTTATTTTGAGTGCTACCAGTGCATACTAAAAATATAAAATGGCATTTCCTGGTCTGAACAAATTAATCTTTGAGCTTTGGAATCAGAACTTTCTTATTACTTTCTCCTAGCTCTTCTTTCTAGATGACATATTCTACACTAGGGTTCTCTAACCCAAAAGTTCAAACCTGGCTTCTATGTGAGTGCACAGAAGCAATGAGACGCAGCAAGCCTTTCAGCTAACCCTGGCTATGTGGTTATTTGCCTTTTCAGAATAAGACAAAAAGATTTCTTTACCAGGGATGTATTTTGGAATTGGAATGAATTCCTAAAAGCAATTAAGATTTCTTCCTGTTTGATCATTATTGTTTCAGTCTAGGACCTGGAAGGTAGCTGTTAGCCAACTCAAAGTCTAATAGAGTTTAATGAGGAACTATTTATAGTGATGTGAGTTGAGAGAACCAAAAGGGCTGGTGTAGTACCCTGGGTTTACGAAAATGAGAAGCTGTTAAGAACTAACTGAGGGTACATGTACATGTTGAGGATTCTGTTCCCATTGCCAAAAGCTTTCTCCCACTCACCCTGAACTTGTCATGAAGCACAGGCTGAAGAGGAATCCCAATGCTTTATTTTTAACTCTGGGTCCTATTTTACTATGGCAAGACAGACTAATCTTTAAGCTCCTAGAAATTCATCTTTATTTTATTATTATTAATTATATTCTGACTAGTACCTATAAAATATGATAAATGCCTAAACCTAAGAGTTACATTTTTCCTCAATGAAATATCAAAGTTCTGAGTATGTTTCTTTCATCTCAGTAATTTATTTTTCCTTGATCTAGATGGAAATATTCCTAGGATTATTTAAAAAGTTGTGCATTAGTGATAGTCATTTCTTAAACCTTTATATTTATGAAGAGATTTTAATTAATCCCATAATGATTCCCTATTCTGTGAGACCTCTTCCACCTCAAGACAACAGATTACTCTAAATTAATCAGTTAAAGTTGTCTCAGAATAGGCTTTGTTTGGACAAAATTGATTATAAACATAACTGTGCTGAAGTGCATATCAGCCTACAATGGCGCCCGTTTCATGGGCACCAGGTATTTCTCTCCATAGTATAAACCAAAGTATGCTGGGAAGCCCCTTTCCTCATATTTAAAATATTCCTTCCATTAATTCGTGTCTTATGTATTCCAATGCACCCTTAAAATTAATTATTTCAAACAAATGTGATTTAATAAAACAAAGTTTTCCAGAGAGATAGCATGATATTGTTTCCTTTAGTTACTAGAAAAAATCAGAGCCCCTTGGGACACTGACAAGAGCAAACGATGTGTTTACTTTGAGGGTGCTGAGAAAGAAACCTAAGAGCCAGAAAGTACTGCAAGGAAAAAAAAAAGGATAAAGGAGGGAAAGAAAAGGAGGATGTCTAAGAAAACAGACAGAATTTTCCAGTTTCACGGGGCTCTCTGAGGAGTGGGTGTTCTACTTCAATCTTTCCAACTCCACCAACAGCATGGGGCATAGCACGTGACTCCCCTTGGGTGCTTATTGAATAAATGTAGGAATTAGGCCTTGCTTGCATTTTACATAAATACTTGTTTGCATTTTACATAAATACCAGTTTCCATCTTCTCATTTAAAATAGTGCTATATCTTGAAATGTTCAGAAGGTAATTACTTGTATGTGTTTGTTACCTTATAATATAATCTGTGTGTTTGTCACCTAAACACACAGTTAGAAATTTGCATGCCATCCCCCCAGCCCACTCTGCACACACATCTATTTCATGAGATGTTAATTAACCTCTCTATACATCATAAATTCTTTTCTTTTCTTTTCTTTTCTTTTGTGTTCTCTATCATTCCATCAAATCTGTTAATTTTCAATAAAACAATACTGAATTATAATTTGCTAAATTGAATTTATGGCTTTCAAATGGGCATAAGTCACTAAACACATCAGTAAATTTCCATCTCACAGATAGCTCACAATAAGATTTGAGTAGAATTGCTTTAAATTTCTCAATGTGCCCTTTGGTGGGATACATCCATACCCTGATAAGCTTTGGTTCTTTATCTCAGAGTCATCCGTTAACCAGACAGAAATAAAAATCTTGGTATTTCTTTCCCCGTTAAAATAGTATAGTAACAAATATTAATAAAAGTAGAGTGTTTCTGGACTCTGAGCTTCACCAGAGGATTCTTAAAGCTAAATCTGATGTTCATGTGAAAGAGATGTTAGTATTTAACTATTTCAACTAGCACTGACAAGAGGACTTTGAATAAACCTAGATATGTCAAAGAAAATCACCTGCTCCTCTTTAAAATTTTGTCTGATTCCTCTAAAATGAGTTTTTCCCCATCTCACTGAAGTAAAATACAGAATTTTGGGAAAGTATTAATATTTCATATGCCATACTTATGAAAAGCCACAAGCACTTTGGTCAGATTTCAGAAGGAGAAATTTCCTTTGAAACACAGATCAATCATTTTATAAAACCATTTCATATTGCCACCTTAGAAGCTCAGAATCGGATCCTAAGCTCTTACAACAGTTACCGAAATTTTTGACTAGGGCAGAGATTGTCAATATATGTTTTTGCTTGGGCCATTTGTGGGGATGTATTCCCAACCAGCTCACTCTCCAAGACCCTTCAGATGCGCTAATTTAGTAAAATGTTGGCATAGTATAACCAAACGGCATCATTTACTTTAAAAGGAAAGTCATCATTGGGTCAAAAGAATTTTTGCTTTAGTAGAGGTTTTGTGTGTTTTAGTTTCTGAACTAAATGGGTTGGAGCAAAAATGAGTCTTCATCTCTTATTTATCCACAAATTTCAAAATTTGGTTGACTGAAAATTATTGTGTGTGCATCCATTTTCCACAGAATTCAAAATGGTTACAACATAGTTGTAATGAATACTTCTTATATGTTAATTAGTGTTTATTGTCTTGCAAAAAGTTTAGGACAGTAATTTACTATCTTTCTCCAACAAAATAAAGCTTACACACTCCCTGTCCTGATCCCTGCCAGAATGTCTTCTCCTGCTCTGAAGAGGCAAAGCCTTGTTTCAAAAAATGCAATTGTGCCACATTGCGTCCTACCTGACCTTCCTGTCGCCAGGAAGTTGATGCCACTAGGTGACTGCACTGGAAGTACTGGATACTGACTAGCACTTCCCACTGCTGTCCTGTCAAGTACCACCTCAAGATGTTTTCTTGTGTATCTGTGTATGTGTTTCTGCAGAAAATATAAAAGAAAACCACACCTATAATATTTGTTTATATATAAATCACCTGATTATTTTTCTTATATTTATTAACTATTTTGTTCATAATTTGGACTTTATTTTGAACTTTTATTTATTTATTTATTTATTTATTTTATTAAATCATAGCTGTGTACATTGATATAATCATGGGGCATCATTCACTTGATTCACAGACTGTTTACCAAGTTTCACATATACCCTTGTAAGATGCAATTCCCTTCCCTCTACCCACCTCCTCCCTCCCTCCCCTCCCTTTCCCCTTCCCCTTATTCTTAGGTTGTAACTGGGTTATAGCTTTCATGTGAAAACCCTAAATTAGTTTCATAGTAGGGCTGAGTACATTAGTATAGATTACTGTAGGGACAGACAAAGATGTTTGGACTTCTTGTCCACAGCCTTGGGCATAGGATGAGATAACGCTGTCTGGGCTGTCTCACCTGTGGCCTTTCTGGGAGGTTCCCTGTGTCCTAGTCAGCTGTGACTGTGCACATGATGTCATGGGCATGCAGCTGCTGCTTGGCATATTGCCACCTTTGTTCACTCGGGTACAAAGTTGTACAGGACCTTCCTCTGTACAGATGATGGATGGCAGATTATGGGCTGTGGATTACAGATCTTCTGTGTAGCCCAGCTCCTCAGCCACCAGAAGCTGGTTAAGGACGGATATTCCATGTTGTCCACCAGCCACAGTGAGTTGAACAGAGCATGTTGTACCTAACTCCATGCCCAAGTTTCTCTCAGATCTGGTCAAATGAGAACACTAGTGTTACTGTTACTTCTTAAATTTTTCTAAGTCTATCTATCAATCTTCACCCTTATGGTCTCCTCAGTTTTTAACTGTGTATATGATACTCCCTAAAAGTATAAGATCTTGGCTCAGCATTTTCTGTTTCATTTCTTCTGGTGAGAATGTTGCTGATGTATGAAACAAGCCTGCTGCATAAAAACATTCACTTATCCCAGATTGGTACTTATTAGGTACCCAGTGTTGCACTGACCATTGTTGAACATACAACACATTGTGTACACATTTCTACATTGTGTAATGTAGAAACACATTACATGTTTCTGTGACGTTTGTGAAGAATAAATATGGAAAATGATAACATGAAGAATTAAAACTGATAACTCTTATGGCTGATGATGGATTGTCAAATATAGATTCTCAGGGTCTATGAGTTCAGCATACAAAAAAGGATCACAGTGACCTGGAGTGAGATGAACAGTTTAAATTAAATCTTACAATTGTCTGAAGGGCTAACCTGGAAAAGAAAAATAATAATTTCAGTTCACAAAAGCAATAAACTTCTAGTTCTCAAACTCCTAGAAAATAAAAAGTCTATAAAGTACAGTGTTCAATGTCAGCATCTTAACTTTTACAAGGAAAGAGGGAGAGAGGAAACAAGAAAGGTGTAAGAGAAAAAGGAAGGGAGGAAGAAATGAAACGGGGAAGAAATAAAAATAAAGAGGGAATGAAGGATACAAGGATGGAAGATGGAAAGAATGTAGGGAGGAAAGAAAGATAAAGAAAGAGAGGGAGGAAGACAGCATACAGAAAAGCTAAATAGATTTCTATTAATTCTATGTAAAATTTTCTGTGTGATTCCCACTGTTTGCATATTATATCACAAGTAGTGTACCCTGTCTGATGATGTTTTCTATTTATTTCGTTTGGGTTGAGAGTAAGATTCATTGTTGTATGGTCTCACACACCATGTCTGCTTATCCTCAGACATCTGAGTAGTTATGCTTGGGCATGAAGTTGTTTAATCTGGCTCAGAATCAGTAAGAATGGTTGATTATTAAATTGTTATGAGCTGCATCCTAAAAGCACAAATGCATATTATTAGTCAATGGGCTTTCTTTGTTTTTTCCTGGAATAGTTCTTAAATGCTTCATTATAATAGGTGCTAAATTGCAGAAATTGTCCAATCTCACCATGGATATTGAAGGAAATATCTTCGAATGTTTGCAAACAATAGAAATGATACAATTGAAAGAGTACATGGAATACTATGCAGCCTTAAAGAAAGATGGAGACTTTACCTCTTTCATGTTTACATGGATGGAGCTGGAACATATTCTTCTTAGTAAAGTATCCCAAGAATGGAAGAAAAAATACCCAATGTACACAGCCCTACTATGAAACTAATTTGGGACTCTCACATGAAAGCTATAACCCAGCTACAACTTAACAACAGAGGGAAGTGGGAAAGAGGGGGGTGGGTAGAGGGAGGGGAATCGGTGGGATCACACCTGTGGTGCATATTACAGGGGTATTTGTGAAACTTGGTAAATGTAGAATGTAAATGTTTTGGCACAGTAACTGAGATAACGCCGGAAAGGCTATGTTAACCGCTGTGATAAAAATGTGTCAAATGGTTTATGAAGTGAGTGTATGATGCCCCATAATCATATCATTGTATACAGTTATGATTTAATAAAAAAAAAAAAAAAAAAAAGAAAGAGTACAGGCCAGATTTTTGTGGAAATGCATAGGTCTTCATGTTTTGCTAAGTATGTTAGGTAAGTCCTACTTTTAAAACAAGGTACAATCAAAATGTAGGTAGTATTTCTCATGGCAAGTTATTTAACAAATAGAAAGAGTGTGAGAGTGAAAGAGAAAGAGAAAGTAGGAACGAACAGGTGGTGTGCCGTGAATATGCTGAGACTGGCAGGTGCAAGACGGCCTGTGTGCTTTCTGAAGGGGATTATTCCTGGGCATGAGATCTCTGACCCTACATAACTGCAAACCACTCCAGCTCCAAGGACCTTGGTGGACATGAACCCTCTGGACTTGCTGTCCTACCTAATGACATTGCTTTAACCTCCTGTGTGGCTCCTCATCTCACCAGAGTGTCTGTACACCTGCATCTTCTTCATAGCTTATTCACACAGCATTTTTCATCTTTATAGTTGCCTTATAATCTCTCTATAGTTGATGAAGCAAACACCTGCATAGCTTATAGAGATAAATGAAGCAGATCAGAGACCTGCATCATCAATACTACCTGCATGAGGGCCACATATTGGGCAGGCTAAAAACCAGTCACCATGACCATTTTACTCAGCTAAGTGGTTATATCTGAAAATTCATGAAGAGTTTCTTACTATAAATTCCCAAAGCTCTTCCAAGAAGTAGTAGCTAATTGAATGCAAAATGCATCTTTTTGTGAGGAAATTCTGAGCACAAAGCACTGACCCTTGCAACTTAGATTGAATAAGCTTTTGATGTCCTCTTACAGCTATTAGAGCTCTGTAAAATAAAACAGAACACTCATCTCTTTATCCTGCCAAGGTTCTGGAGGGAATTTGACTCACACATGTCATTTTGATATTGTTGATTCACCTGTTTACATAAAAAAAAATATGCTACACTGGTTACTGTTTAAAATTTGTGGTTATCCTATGGTTAAAAGTTAAAGATTCAATTCATTCATTTATTATGTCACATATTCACCAAACATTTATTCAGTTTCTATAATATTCCAGATATTGTTCTGGATGACAGAGACTGAAGAAAAACAATATTCTTTGCTGTCAAGCAACTTCCATATTTGTGAAAATAATTAAGACAGGTATTTTCCTTATTTTTCTACGAACAAAAACAAGAATCACATAATTTACTGCTTTATACATTTTAATGTAATTGTTGTATATGGCAGAAATTCAGTCCATTTTTGAAAAATATTTCAAATACATTTGAAGTTATTCAGTTTTCTCAATCCCTAAGTTTTATTTAACTACTAAATACACATTCTATTTTTGTCTTTTTAAATATATATCACAACTGTTGAAGCTCATCTTTTAAAATTATCCATTTCATTATGAATGGTTTTGACATTGAATGAATGGACCTCTTTGGAGCAGTAAAGAAACTACTTATTTCTAGAAACATTGATTTTTGATGTAACAAAGCAAGAATAGAGGGTGGAAGAAGAACCTTGTTGCTAGTATCTATGTTTACTGTAAGCAAAAATAGAGAGGCATTGAGCAGGATGTGGTACAAAATGATACATGAAAGTTAGAAGGCAACACCTTATTTTGATAGGAAAAGAAACTAGGCTTTTCACTAGAAGGGCTTTCCCCTCCTTTATTAAGTCATATACATATAGATCATGAATACATTTATGCATATATGAGGTACAATATATTGATTTTATATATTTATATATAATTTGGAGTGTTTATATCAAACTAAATATAGCTTTCACCTCATTTACTTGATTATTGTGTTAAGACATTTATGTTCTATACTTGACAGATTTGACTTGTACCCTTGCAATATGCTTCATAGGTGTGGTCCCTCTATCAAACCTCCCTTCCCTCCCTTCCCACTCAATTTCTCTCCTTCATCTTGGGCTATAGTTGTGATCTATCTTTCATAAGAAAGTGTGAGTAAACATAAATTGGTTTCATAAAAGTACTGAGTACATTGGATACTTTCTCTTCCATTCTTGAGATACTTTACTTAGGAAAATATGTTCCAGCTCCATCCATGTAAACATGAAAGAGGTAAATTCTCCATCTTTTTTTAAGGCTGCATAGTATGTGACATTACCTGTAAAAATTACCATTGCTTTGGAGTTTATCGAATACAAATTGACTTATTTTATATTGGAGTTGCTGCAAGCACTAAAAGCAATATTATATAATGCAAGAAAACTTACATACTATACGTTTTACAAAATACTTAATTTTATGTGTTTATTTGCTCTTTTTTAACTATTCAACAATTATAGTTTTGATTTTGCATTTTGACCCAAGCAGCAAATTTAGAAGTGTGACATTGATTTTTCAGTAGTTATTTTCATTTCATATTTAGATTTTGATTAATTTCTCATTCATTTCCTAATGTTCAGAGAATATGGCCCAAATTGTATTGTCTCTTCCTTTAGATGTATTCTTTGTGCTTAATGTCATTGCTTTAGAGAGTATTCTGTGTGCATGTCAAGGAAGATACATTTTATGCATGCAGAATAGGAAATTTAATATATGCCATATAATTATTAAATAACCTTATTAATTGTATTACTTAAATGTTCTTTATCTTATTTATGTTGGATTTCATTGGGAACAAAAGAGATGTACTAAAGTGTTCACTGCTTCTGTCCTCTAAATTTTCCTTGATTTACAGGAGTTTTCACTTAATACATTTTAATGCTATGCAGGCTGTGACATTCATATCATCATTGTAGATTTTACATTTTACCAAGAAAACATGACTTTCTTTGTCCTATTTAGCTCATTTTATCTTGACTTCTACTTTGCCTCTTATTAATATTTCAGCCCTGTTTAGGTTTTGTTTGCATATGCAATGACTATCTTTTCTCATCTTCTCATTTTTAATTTTTCTAAGATTTGGGGGTTTCAATGCTTTTTGATATCATATATTTAGACTGTTTTGTTTAAATAAAATGAGCATTTTATTCTGTTTCAATAAGTGAGAATATAAGAAATTTTAAAGAATAAAATTTTTATTTGCTATCTCTCAAGTCAACTTTTATGTATATTTTTGCACATTGTCCAATTTGAAGGTAGTATCATTTTGCCAATACTGTTTTTATTTGAAAATATGATTACTTGCTTAGCATGTAATTTACTACCATAATAATTTTATTAATCATTTTTGAACAAAAGATAAAGTGAAAAACTTAGGCTGGCTAATAAGATCACATGTCTATAGTTGACCAGAGATTGTTAAAGTGTCTTCTCTCATTCTTTCTTATCCAGCCAATGTAGGAAATAATGAATAGGCTTTATTTAGTTTAAGTTACTCATGTACATGTTGCTATCAACATAAGGTGAAAAATAAAGAACCAGGGAAGTGATATTTAAAGAGCACTTGACATTTGTAAATAATCAATGGTTTTAGTTAGTATATCTCATTTGAGAGTACAAGGAACACTGGAAATTATTTAACCATTAACTTGCCCTGGGGTGTAATACCTCTTTTCCTGGAAACAGTAATGAGAAAGTCCTTGATCAGCACAGACACTAGCTTAGTCTGGTCTGTATGTTTGAGTGTATGCACACAGACATTGCATACAAGTCGTTTGTTCTTGACCTTATTCACTTCAAACAGGTAGGTTTTTAATAAATCATCCAACAAAAAATTAATACGTTGCTATCTGAGAATACCAAAGAAGAAAGAGAATAATCAGAAGACTATTTGAATGAACTGGAGTGAGCTACATCGTAGGAAGACCAAGTAAAGATTTGAAGAGGGAGATTTTCTCTCTGTCATTTTCATTGAAAGAACCACAATGAAAGGATGTGAATTGTGTTCATTATTTTCTGGGTATTATTCTGAAATTCAAACTGGGGGCATTAGGGTCTCAGAGATTCTGTAAAAAACACACTGCATAGGAGCAAGGGAATTTTGTTACTCCTAACGTGTAAGCATTGTTTTCGAAGCTTCTCCTTAGAGTTACCAAATCCAGTTTCCTGTATGAATTAGACATTTACCTAAATAGTAAGAATCATATATGAACCCTGGAATGCCTTGTCCAGTTTGGAGATATTTTTTTTTTGTAGAGACAGAGTCTCACTGTACCGCCCTCAGGTACAGTGCCGTGGTGTCACACGGCTCACAGCAACCTCTTAACTCTTGGGCTTACGTGATTCTCTTGCCTCAGCCTCCCGAGCAGCTGGGACTACAGGCGCCCGCCACAACGCCCGGCTACAGTTTGGAGATATTTTAACAGCTTCCTCTTTGACTCCTTGAAGAGTGAGGGATTTCTGCCATGGGTTTCTGGAGATGGCTGAATATACCACACTTGCCACTAGACAGATGAGATCAACAGTAGTTCATGAGTCATGTTATGCTCAAATTTGGGGTAGGAGGACACAACGTACCATGTAGGGCCACACAGGCTGTGTGCTCAGAAAGAAAGTGAACAAGCAGGGGCGATGGGAGGCAGGCTTTTTATAGCATGAAGTGGGTAAGTTGACCTCTTGTTCCTGTGGGAGGATGTAATTGGATTATTTGAATAATTTCAAGGCCTGGCAGGGTACTAAAACCTGCTACTTGGAATAAACAGGAACTGTGCCTACTCTCCTTAGTAAGGAGGGTTATTTGGTGAGTGGACTTTATCCATGACAACAGAGTGGGAAGGGCAACTGTGGTTAGGCCTTTTGAGGGTCTCTTTGTTTCAGATGTCAAGGAATCCCAGAATAGTTAGTGCTAATTTTAGGTTTCACACCACAGGAGGTGAATGAAAAAAAACCCTCTGCAGGCCACATTGACTCAGTCTCGTTTGCACCTCCATGCCTGAGCTCAGCACAGTTTGTGTTCATTTAGAAACCTGTCTATCTCTCAAGGTTCTGAATTTTCTGAGGAATCATTTATCTGTTCTATTCCTTCTAATTTTAGCCTGGCTACATTGTTCCCCTGCTGAACTCTGTGCCTTCAGTTGCTGAAATAATACAACTTGCTCTCTTCCTGAATTCGGGAACATCTCTTTACGTTCTCTTGGCTAGCTGGCCTCTGGCCACTGTGACAAAGCATTAGTTTTAAATAGTATGGAGCATTAACTTTAATCTCTACAACTACCATCACCAGGCTACAGCTGCTTAAAACTGAGCTGTCACTTCATTATGGGAAGAGACTTCTCTCAGCTACCCTCATCATCTTTACACATGTTCCCCTACTCACCCAGTTAAGAACTTGTCTCTAGGGGAGAAGGAAAAGCAGCAAAAGTCAGCCTCAGATCCTCTGTCAGTGGTTCTCAACCTTCCTAATCTCGTGACCCTTCAATACAGTCCCTTATGTTGTGGTGACTCCCAACTATAAAATTATTTTCGTTGCTACTCCATAACTGTAATTTTGCTACTGTTATGAATCGTAATGTAAATATCTGATATGCAGGATGTATTTAGGTGACCCCTGGGAAAGGGTCATTTGACCCCCAAAGAGGTCATAACCCACAGGTTGAGAATCGCTGCTAGTCTAGATGCAGGTACTTCATAATGAAGCTAAGTCTTGGGAGTGAGACTCAATTTTAGAAGACAGGTAGAAGACCTGGGGGAGAGGTAGTTTCTTTGAACAGGGAAGTAGGCAGGTAGAGGCAGACCTCTCCATCCTCTGAGCATTTGTTATTTGTGGTTCATCCATTTTCTCAAGTGTATTTTGTCTTCTACAAGTAATTAAGTCAAATTTAAAACACAAAATTATAACCAAAATACATAGAGTCAACTTGTTATTTAATTTCTCAATGAAAGAAGAAAGCTACACAGATGGCAGGAAAAAAATATTAAAGAATTTAAAATAGAATGTGTTCCCTTCCAACAATTTGAATGCCTAATGACATGGCTGAAGACACAAGAAAAACAGATATCAGAATTCTACCATAAATATAATTCAGGGTTTTTTTTTGTTTGTTTGTTGTTGTTTTTTTTCTTTTCTTTAATTTTCTTTCTTCTCTTCTCTTTTCTTTTCTTTTTTGTGGTCAGCATGATAATATGAGCACATAGTGTAGAGAATCTCAAGAAGAGTGTCAAAAACTGTTTCTGGTATCCTCTGTGAACTACAAAATTCAGTTGACGATATTTCATGACAGCCTTCTCATCCCCCACCAACCTGATTGGTCACTATCTCACTGGAATCCACCTTTTGCAGATAGATATTAGTTTTATTTTATTTCTCAGCCTCCAATCAGCTACTATCCATTTCCAGTATGTGGATAAACACATGTGGTCTTGTTCTGGTCCTTCAAGAAGATGATTTAAAGTACATTAAGCAATTTAAATTGTAACTCTTTTAAACAAACTATGAAGAATAGGAAAGGAGAGCACTTTTTCACCTTAAAAAATTTCAAGAGAAGACTAGTTATATGATCCTATTGAAGTAGAAAACAAATTCTCCACCCATCCATTTTGTCCTACAGTCCAAACTCAGATTGCTACTTCTTAGTAATTAGAATGTCCATTCTAAGTAAACAATATGAAAATTACCTTGTTTTATTTTGTTGTGAAAAATTCCTATTCCACGACAAAGTTTTGCACTTTTTTTCTATGCATTTATCTTCTTGCTGAAATTAGGAGTAGTGTAGATATCATAACGCGTGTATTTCTGAGGCTCAGCACACAGTAGGTGGGTACACAGCAGGCGCACACAAACATTTTATGAAATGGGTTACTAAAGAAGTGAAAAATCTGATAATGATGGCATAGAAATTTCATAAAGAACAGTCTGTGCAGTGGTACCTTCTGCTTTATCAATTTTAATATGTAACTATCAAATTAAAAAATAAAGATTTTATTTTTCTTCTCTTAAATAAACTTTCAGGCAGCACAAAAAACTCGGCTAAATAAGCCTAAGACTTCAAATGGCTGCTATCTTCCAGGCACTTGCTTTTCACTCTATTTTCTTAAAAATTGCCATGGATAAAACAAAGAAAATGTGAGAGCTGCAAACAATTGCTTAAACAAAACTCAGATTTTGCATTTACAAATCTAGGACTTTGCTACTCAATTAGTAGTCCTTGAGTAAGCAAGATTACTATCATTTGAAAACTTGTTGGAAATGCAGACTCTCAGGTTTCATTTGTACCAGCTACATAAGAATTGCATTTAACAAGATTTCTGGATGACTCAAATGCACACTGGAGTCTTGAGAAACGCTTGTCTAGGACAATTCCCAGTTTCATGAAAATCTCTTACAACTATGTAGAAAAAGGTATCCTTCAAATTTTATTAAGTGACCCATGAAGGAAATAGCCAAGAAGTTTTAAAAATAATAGAGGGTGACAAAAGAAAGGTTTTCTACAGCGGAGTCCAAATAAAAGAGTCCCCAGAAGCAAATTGTCAGGGTGCCTTGAGCATTTTAGAGCAAAGTATGTAATGCTTAAATTGATTGAAAAATTACTATAATGAGTACCAAAAATGTATAGAGATTATTATATAAAAAGGCATATTTATAGAAAGTAGGTTACTACATTGAGCTATTCTATTTCAAGAAAATAATGATAAAACATCCTTTGCTTTGCTTTAGATCCAATAAAATAAATTATTTCTTCCAGCTTATCTTTTGAGGTTTTAGTATGAAAATGTCCTGTTATTTTCCAGAGTTATTTTATTATTATTATTATTTGCAGTTTTTGGCCGGGGCTAGGCTTGAACCCGCCACCTTCAGCATATCGGGCTGGCGCCCTACTCCTTTGAGCCCCCCAGAGTTCATTTTTTTAATCTTATGATTTTGGTTATGGTTACTCATTTCCTCAGAGTACTATCAACACAGATTGAACTGATAAAATTTGTTTTCTCAACATACAGAAGAAATTCAGACCTGGAATTTCCCCCCCATTCACCTTCAAAGATTTCCTCCTCCTCACCTCCCCAACATCAGGCTAAGCTCCATCTTTGGCACCTCATCAGTGGGTTCTTCTTTTTACTATATTAAACATAGTAAGTTTGTGAAATTAGATTATATTTTGATTTCTAGGATCCATTTGTTTTCATGCTTTACTTAAATCATGGTTTCTAAACTGTAGGGCATGGTTTATTGAGGGTCATAAAATAAATTCAGTAGATTATAGCCAACATTTCTTTAAACATGATAGAATAGAATAGATTTTATGTCAGAGGGATATTTTTACTATTTTAGAAGACATTTGTTTCATTGTGTGTGCTTTACAGGATCATCATAAAACATATCTCCTGTGTTCAGTTTTCTAGTTTGAAAGCTAGACCTATGTATTTCAGTTTGACAGCCACTGACTTACCAAGTCTTTCATGTTACGCATGTCTCTGTCTTGTATAGAAATTGTCTTAAAGATTTAGCCCTAAAATAATGTAGTGGCTAGAGATACCTTTATTTGCTCAGAATTATCCACTTCTGTTTTTCCTTCCTCCATCTACAGTGGTACCTTGTAAATTGTCCAGTTAGAATACTGCAGTCTTCCGCTTTATAGTACAAAACATTCTAGTATACCCTTATGGTCAAGCATTCTTTTCACTTAAGTTAATGTAAAGATAGTTGGAATAAACAAAAATATTATTGATGTCTTCAGTAGAAAATAGTCCCTGATTTAGCAACCACTTTTGCATATTTGCAGACTAATTGCTTTTGCTTCTGGTCTTACTTTCATTCTTCCTTTTTTTTTTATTATTATTATTATTTTTTAGCTATCTAGAACTCTACAAGTTGTAACTGAGAGTCTCAGAGTCAGTAATTCAAAATAATTTTTGAAAATTAATTCTGTTTGGTGGCTGGGCACCCTGTCCTCCAATAAAATAATTAAATTGGGGCCACTTGCAAGTAAATATTAATATTCCTAATCTATAAAAGTGTATTTTTTAATTTGTCTTTAAACTGATTATTCCATCTCATGAATTTCCTTATTAATGAGTTAAATAACATCTTTGACAGCTGTTCATTTAGTTGCTTATTTTTAAGTATTGTATACTTATTGTTAATAACCAAGTATACTTCCAGTTTACCAGATTTTTATTGCTATATTATAGGTGTACTGCCTGATGCTCTTCATATACATGCATAATGAGTGATCCCTAGAATCAGGCAAGTTAAAACGTCTATCATCTCACTTACTCTGTGTGCATATGTGTGCGTAGTAAGAGTACCTAAAGTCTTAGCAAATTGCCGATATACAATTCAGTATTATTATTTACAGTCCTCATGCTGTGGGTTAGATATTTGAATTAGTCACCATGCATGGCTGTACATTTGTACTCTGTGACTATAAATACGTACTCTGCCAATCCTAGCTAGCTACTGTTTAATTCTCTTTTTCTATATATTAGGCTGTTTCTTAGATTCTGAATATAAGTGTGACAATCCAGTATTTCCTTCTGCCGGGCTTATTCCACTCAGCCTAATGTCCTCCAGATTCATCCAAGTTGTTGAAATGTCAATCTCTCCTTATTTCCTAAATACCAAATAATGTTCCGTGGTGTGTATAAAATTTCTTTACCCATTTATTCATCAGTGGACACTTAGACTGTTGTTATATCTCAGGTACATCATGAATGATGCTACAATAAATGTGGGACTCTAGATATATTTATGAGGTGCCAATTTCATTTCTTTGAATTTCTTTGATGTATGTGCTCAGAAGTGGCATTCCTAGGTCATATTGCTGTTCAATTTTTAATTTTCTGAGGATTCTCCATACTGTTTTCCATAATCGCTTTGTACACCAACAGTGCACAAAGTTTCCCTTTTTTCTGCATACTTGACAAAACTTACATCTTATCTTTTTGATAATAGACATCTGAACAGGTGTGAGCATCATGTTGTGGTTTGGATTTGCATTTTCCAAGTGATTAAGGATGTCAAGCATATTTTTATAAACTTGTTAGCTATTGCCCTATCTCCTTTTAAGAAATATCTATTCAAGTCCTTTGTTCATTTTTCTGAATTTTTTTCCCTTTGAGTTATATGAGTTGATTAAAGAGGGAAACCTCCTTAATATTGGCTTTGACAAGAATATTTTGGATATCACACCAAAAGCTCAGCAACATAACAAACAAAACATAAGCAAGTGTGACTACATCAAACTAATTGGCTTCTAGATTGCAAAAGCAAAACAAATGAAAAGAAAGTCTACAAATTAGGAGAAAATAGTTGCAACCATGTACGTCATAAGGGCCTAGGTTCCAAAACACCTACTTATTTTATGTCTCTGTGAGAGTCATAATTTTACCTTTTCTTAAAGTATCCTTTAAAATTAGATTTTTTTTTTAATTTTTGTCATCTGGAAATTTTTAAAATTAATGAGAATAACTCTTTACCTGAACATCCTTGGAGTAAAGACTGTTGCTCAATGGAGGACTCTACACATATCTGCATGAACTTCAGCCTAAGGAAGAAATGGCAGCATAGTCAGGGTACAGTGGCTCATGCTTATAATCCTAGTGCTCTGGGTGGCCAAGGTGGGTGGATCACTTGAGCTCAGGAGTTTGAGACCAGTCTGGGCAACAGTGAGACCTCTATCTCTACTAAAAAAAAAAAAAAAAAATAGAACAAACTAGCCATGCATTGTGGTGCATACCTGTACTCTCAGCTACTTGGGAGGCTGAGGCAGTAGGATTGCTTAAACCCAAGAGTTTGAGGTTGCTATGATGATGTCACACATTGTACCCAGTGTGACATTATGAGAGAGAGGGAGAGAGAGAAAGAAAGAAAAAAGAAAGAAAGAAAGAAAGAAAGAAAGAAAGAAAGAAAGAAAGAAAGAAAGAAAGAAAGAAAGAAAGAAAGAAAGTAAGAAAGAAAGAAAGAAAGAAAGAAAGAAAATGAAGGGAGCAAAGAATGATTTGGGAATTAAATAAACTAGGATTGTAATCTTGGTTTCACTTCACCTTTTTCATAGTAGCCAATCCTAAAAGAGTCTTAACAATCTTGAACAATCAGGAAAATTGTGAAGATTATTGTTTTTCTCCATACAAACAGGAATATTTCAAAATATACTTCATAGCAATTACTGAAGTTTTTACTATTACCCAGAACAAAAGGGGAGCTCAGTTCATGTTTGGTTGCCTTTTAACCTGTGAGCTGGTAAGTGTCTGCGTTGTCACTTCCACTTTGTCTCTGTCAACATAGATGTAGCATTATCCATGATTGCTCACCAATGTACAACCCACTGTTCAGTCAGTCCGGCCTTCATCCTGTCCCTTACATAGACAGCAGCCAATCTGGCCTCTGGCCTCTGAGTAATCATACACTAATCTCATTAAAAGGATATTTTTTCTTTCTTTCATAATTATTCAAATCCTACTTGCCCCACCAGATCATAAGATATTCAAAAACCATGACTAATACTTATTTATGTCAGTATATACTGATGTTTTAGTTACTCTAACATGCAGTGAAAATGATTAGCATGATTCATGCTAGCCACATGTTAAATAACTTAGTTATTTAACTAAGCTATCTGTTTAAGACAAATGCTGCAAGGATAATAATCTTAAACTGTCTTGTTAAAGGTCAAGTATGTTGATACAATTGGACTTGGAATCTCAACCTCTGAGTCCTCCTAAAAACATGCTGGGGAAGTGTCACACTGATCTGATGCTGATGCTTAGCCACTCTCATGTTATTTTCACCCCTGCCCCTATTTATTTTTAATAGAAAATAAAAATTTTTCTATTTTTATTGAATAGAAAAATACAGAAAGGCTACTTACAGTGGGATGTATGCTATGCGCCACAGAAATGTAATTCCAAAAAGACTCAGTTTCTGTACCCATAGGGACAAAGTATAATGAGGGAGATAGGGATATAGACAAAATTGTAATTTTATGATTCAGTTTATCTAAGAGATTCTCAACAAGTTGCATTAAGTCAACTCTAAATAGATAATGACAGAGTCCAGTGGGAAAAAATTTAAGAAAATATACAGGAAAATAACATTTCGAGCTGAATTTGAAAAACTAGTAAGAATTTCCCAAGATAGAAAAGAGATGCCAAACATTTTAGGATAGGGAATCAAGGTATGGGTTTTTCAGTGAGATTGACTGTGTCTTTCATTTGGGAAACCCAAAGACTATAGTTGAACATGATGAGTGTAGAGCTTGTAGTTCAGACAACCAGGAAGGTAAATTAAATAGAGAGCTAAACTTGAAATTCTGGTTCAGTAAATTATTTTGACCAATAAGTTTCATTTTCATGGAAGTCTGTACACTCTCTCCTGATAGATCTCCCTCCTCTGCGTATTACTATCCATCCTTGAGAGTAATCCCCTTTCATTAGCCCATTTGTCTCTGGGTTGTGTCCTTGGAGGCCCAGTGGAGTCCACACAACATGTTTCCCCAAAAACATCTCACTCTTCTCTATTCAGGAGCATAAATTACGTGTGGTTCACCTTTATTTAGCTCTGGATAACTAATATCTGGCCATACTTGAAATCACAGTAAGTATTAGAATTTTGTGTAAGAAGCAATAGCCATTCATGAGGAGAGAATAGAGATTCAAATTCAGGGTCTAGGTGATGGATGTAAAAAGTGTCCTTAGACAAAAACATTTCACTATTCATTCATACCTTTCCACAATAACGGAATATTTTACTACAGAATGAAATAGCTCTTGGTGAGTATCTCACAAAGTAATTTACTTAACTAATTTTCTTCTCATCAGTAGACTTTTGGCACAGGTGAGAACAAATCTCTGTGTTTTGTTCATGTTCTCCATGGACCCTGAATGCTCCCTCTGGCATTTCTTCATATTGAAACTTCACCATCCCTTAGGCTTAGACACCACATCGACATTAGGCTTCCTACACAGAAATATGGTTTTCATTTCCTTAGGAAACTTATTATGTTGTGTCTTTTATATTTAGTACTTAATTACATTCTGATCTGGGAGATATATTCCTTCAGGTCACAGACTGTTTTCCTATAAATATCACTGTGCCTCATTGCACTGGCACTGGGCCTTATAGAATCAAATAAAATCAAATGAAATCAATTTGGTCTCAGTAGGGAAAATATGGTAAAAAAATTTAATATATTATAGAAAGAGGAAAAAATAGTGCCTAATTCACAAATTATAAATTGACCCTCTGAGATTCAGTATTCGTGTTCCAATCTAAGATGTAAACTTCCTGTCCTTAGTCCTTTTATGTTTAGTGAATTGGGAGCGATTCAGAAAGCTTTATGTTGTATAACCACTAAAGATGTTGACTACATGGCTAATGTGTTTCCCAAATTTGTCAGAGGCAACCAAAGAAAACGTAGGTGCTCCATAAAAAGCATGCCCCATCCAAACCATCAAGGCTTGGAGATCTTAGATCAAAAATTGTGTTTTGCATGAACATTTTTAAGAGGCACGGTTTGTATTTTTAAAGGTCAGCACTTCCTCATCAAGATTCCCAAATCGACCTCAGAGTGGGCTTAACAAAGAACAAAGCTGAGTACAAATTCGGATCACACAACAGGGTCAGGAATTCAGTCTTTTTATGCCTTCTGCATTTCAAAGATTTTCTCTTCATTAGTGCATTTCTGTACTAGGCAGTGAGGCCAATATGCTAAGATGTTTCTTTACCAGCAGATGAAGAAAATGAATTTCAACTAGCCATAAACTTTTAAATGAGAGTAGAGTATTCTTTTAATTGAAATAGCTGGCAGTTTCAACTATCTTAAAGGTGACCATTGTATTCCCATCTGATGGAGTCTAGAGTCTGTTCTAACATATATCAAAAAATTATACAATATAATCTCAGTGAAAGCCATAAAAAAGGAAAATACCTGGTTGTCCTCATCCTTTTATATAATGTCTTCATTTTTTCAATTTTGTTTTTAATTCCTTATTCATATGTAATGATAAATTTTACATACATCAGAAACATGATATGGGCTCTGATAATGGCTCAGTTTTTGTGCTTAAAAATGTTCAGCTTGGGGCGGCACCTGTGGCTCAGTCAGTAAGGCGCGGGCCCCATATACCGAGGGTGGCGGGTTCAAACCCGGTACCAGCCAAACTGCAACCAAAAAATAGCCAGGCGTTGTGGCGGGTGCCTGTAGTCCCAGCTACTCGGGAGGCTGAGGCAAGAGAATCGCTTAAGTCCAGGAGTTGGAGGTTGCTGTGAGCTGTGTGAGGCCACAGCACTCTACCGAGGGCCATAAAGTGAGACTCTGTCTCTACAAAAAAAAAGTTTAGCTTGCTAGGATACTTGAGGCATTTATTAGGCAAAAGTAATGAGTAGGCATTGACAAACTCAGTTCTATTGGATACATTTTAAAAGCAGAAGTAATGACAGCTTAAATATCTCCAAGGCTGTGACATCATTGAGGATACAGAGCACAAAATTCTTGAGAAAGACCAAACAAGGATGGAATAATTAGGATTAGTGAAAGTTTTGGTGGTTGTTGTTGGCAATGACTCTAGGATAACTTTGAGCATAAAAGGTAGCATTATAAATAGCATTAGCCTCTGTTAGTGAGGTTTTTTTTTTTGGGGGGGGGAGAGAAATTTAAATGTTTATGTCCTACCCAATATTCATACATTGAAATCTAAATCCTAGTGTAAATGTTATTTGCACATGGAACTTCTAAGGAGATATTAAGCTAAATCAGATCCTAAGGGTGGGACCCTGATCTAGTAGGATTAGTGTTTTTATAAGAGGAGACACCAGGAGTCTGCGAGGTCTCTTTTTCTCCAAGCATGCGCAACGAAGCCACATAAGCACATAGTGTGACAGTCAAGAGAAGAGGCCTCAGAAGGAAACCTATCTTGGTGGCACCTTGATTTTGGCCTGTTTAGGCTGCAAAATTGTGAGAGAAAAAAAATGTCTCTAATGGTAAGCCACCCATATGTGATATTTTGTTAAGGCAGCCTGAACAGATTATTATGAGAGTAGGGCATGGAAGCTTGTGGGAGGGGTTCAAAGGATAAAGGTAATTTCCAAATGTGCAAAATATCAAAATATTTCCTGCTCAGATAAATGGTATTACTTTATCTCTCTAGACTCAGTTTCCTCACCAGCATACTGAATGAGATCAATTCCAAAATCTGTTCATGATAATGTGAGTTCTGATAATGTCAACTGTACCGTCTTAGCATTGTGACGGATTATGTGTCCCAACAATGCTTACAGCAATATCTCTTATTCCGCGTGATTTCTTTAAAATGTTAATTTAGCACTTCAGGAGCTAAGAGATATGTTTCCTCTTCATGGTTCTGGGTGAGCTTTGATTATAGTAGAACTAATCCTATGTGATTTTTATGGTAATGTAATAATAAGTGGTACAATTTCCATCCTATTCTCTTAGTATGATCTCTTAGGATCCAACTTCCATTCTGTGAAGAGCTCAAATAGCTAAATAGCAAAGTAACATACGGTTGTTATGATCATCAGGTTAATCTCAGACCCTAGCCCAGGGGTCCTCAAACTGCGGCCTGCAGGCCACATGAAACAGTGTGAATTGTATTTGTTCCCGTTTTGTTTTTTACTTCAAAATAAGATATGTGCAGGGTGCATAGGAATTTGTTCAGAGTTTTTTTGTTTAAACTATAGTCCGGCCCTCCAACAGTCTGAGGGACAGTGAACTGGCCCCCTGTTTAAAAAGTTTGAGGACACCTGTCCTAGCCAATAACAAGTACCATTTAGCAGAGATTTGAGGGAATGGACTTCAGATGGCTCAAGCCTACTACCATTAATTATCTCCAGCCACACGTCTTTCTAATTGAGTTCCCAGACATTATGGAAAAAAAAAATCACATCTATGGGCTTTCCCAGTTCCTGAATCAAAGAAACCACAGGAAAAATAAAACTATTATTACTATAAACCACCTATGCTTCAGTGGTCTGTTCTACATTTATAATAATTGGAACAATGATAAACTTCAGATTTCAGATATGGTAGAACATTGTTTATTTGTTTCATTGCTATTGTTATAACCACTGAGAAGAACTGAGTTTGAAAATTTAAAGTAACATCTGTCCAGCAAAAATTATGTTGCTGGAATTTTCATCACTAGGAAAATTTCAGGTTACAAGTAAATGTCTGTCTGTCTTGAATACTTTAGAAGGTGTGCCTGCTCTGAGGACTCTGGTTAGCAATGATGTTTCATTATCTCTGTATTTACAATGTCTAGCCAAGTGTCTGGCATGGTGGTCCATACTTGTTTACTGAATGAATGCTTGAATCTAAAGCTACCTCCACATTGTATAATTCTATGGTAGAAAAGATGTCAAAAAGTATACTTATCATTAATAACAGTAATAATGCCATTAATAACTACCATCAGTGTAACTAACTAAGTGCTTTACAGTACTTTTCTATTCAATCCTGATAACTACACCTCTGGGATAACTACTATTTATTCTTCCTGATTTACAGATGAAGAGAATTTTCCCCTGGATTAAAGATTTCCACATCAATGCTCCTATAGCAAGCAGTAGCTAGATTTAGAACATAGGATACCTGGCTCCATAACTCATCCAGATCTCTATGTAGTATTTTCATCTCTGACTAGCAGAATTAAGTCATAAGGCGAGAATGTAACACTCTGCCCTGCCCATTTATAATTGTGAAAATAGTTTACCTACTCCCTTGGTGGGATTTGTACCTCTATTAGCAGCTCTTACTTATGACATGTTGGATACAAGAGCATGGGTCTCTAGGATGGCTCAGTCTAATGTTCCAGTGCTCTGTGACCATAGAGAAGAGTGAGAGAAACCAGTGACCCACAAGAAGACTAAAATAGATTGCCTCAGTTAACTGGAAAACTTAGAAAACTAAGTCAGTCATCAATCACCTGCAATAAAACTAGAAATATCTTATTCTTAGATGGCAATTTCCTCCTCTTTCTCCAGCTATCAGTCATACAGTCCACCACAAATTCTCAAACAAGCATCCTATGAAGAATCCCACATAAAACAGAAGAAAACATAAATAGGAATGATCAAATGAATGGTAGGCTATTGTGGTAGAGAATTTAATCACATCTCTTATTTTACTTTCTTTGAATAATAAGCTAAATACATTAAAATGGAAAAGTTGAATTTTAAAGACAAAAAGGTGTTTTTGGATTTAGGCAAATAAATAGCAGTTAAGATATAATTGTTTGCTTCTAAGCAATATCCTCATGAATCTGGGAGATAACTGGTCCAAAGAAAAATGGAAAAATATATATATATTGGAAGCAAACATGAAAAGAAATAGGAAAAAAAAAATTTTTTTTTGAGACAGAATCTTACTTTGTTGCCCTGGGTAGAATGCTGTGGCTGCATAGCTTACAGCAACCTCAAAGTCTTGAACTCAAGTGATCCTCCTGCCTCAGCCTCCTAAGTAGATGAGACTACAGGTACCGGTCACAATACCTGGCTATTTTTAGAGACGGGGGTCTCGGTCTTACTCAGGCTGATCTTGAACTCATGAGCTCAAGCAATCCACCAGCCTCGGCTTCCCAGAGTGCTAGGATTATAGTCATGAGCCACCAAGCCTGGCCCCAGATCTGAAGAATTTTATTGCATTACCAACGGGGGAGCCAAAGACAAGAGAGTAAACAATGGCCTAAGAATCTTAATGGTTTATGAAGTGAGTGTATGATGCCCCATAATCATATCATTGTATACAGTTATGATTTAATAAAAAAAAAATAAACACAATTTCTAATAAAAAAAAAAGAATCATATGATAACAGGTTATATTTCCAGTGATGGTCCCAGCTCCCTAATTATCTTTGAAAAGGTCATTTATTGTTTTTCAGTTTCGGTTTTCTCATTTTCAGAATGTAACAAATGATATTTTAAAATGTTGTTGCTAAAGATCTTACCCTAGAATATAACATGTTTTGAATATGACATTTTAAAATGATATTTTAAAATGTTTACTCATTTATTTTTGTAGATGAAAAATTCTGAGATATTCAATTTTTTTTTTTTTTTTGAGACAGAGTCTCTCTATTGGTAGAGTGCCAGTAGAGTACTTCGTAGAGTGCTGTGGCAGCACAGCTCACAGCAACCTCAAACTCTTGGATTTAAGCGATTCTCTTGCCTCACCCTCCCAAGTAGCTGGGATTACGGGAGCCTGCCACAATGCCTGGCTATTTTTTTTTTTTTTTCGGTTGCAGTTATCATTGTTATTTTGCAGGCCCAGGCTGGGTTTGAACCCGCCAGCCCACGTGTATGTGGCTGGTGCCTTAGCCAGTGTGATACAGGCACTGAGCCAGATATTCAAAATATTAAATATTTATGATATAGGTCATATTCAAAACATGTTATATTCTAGGGTAAGATCTTTAGCAACAACATAAATACTACCTCGTTTGAACTGAAGAGTAAAAGTGTTGTTAATGCTTATCCATTGGTTAGGAACAATCTTAAACCAGGGCTTGGGGAGTGAAGGTCTCTGATATTTGTAGACAATATGCAAAAAGAGAGTTTTCTCAGATTCAAAATAAATTAGTTAAAGTTCTTTTGTCTCTCAGAAACTTGCCTTTTAGCCTTCCAAAAAGATTTGGAGAAATGAGATAATAAGACATTATAGAGCTTTTACCCTATTGAACACTGAATATTTAACAGGCAATAGTTAATTATAACAAAGCCAAGGAGGTAAATTATATTATTGTCCCATTCATAGCTAAGAATACTTCAAAATGTCAAGTCATACAACTACCAAGTAGGAAAGGTAACAGAAATTTATAAAAAACATTAATGAAGAACTTCGAGTTTATTTGTTTTGTGTTAAAAACAGTTTCTATCATACCCAGAAAATCTGTTCCCTATTATTTTCTTATCTTTATATTAGGAGATTAAATCCCAATATTAGTGTCTAAACCAAGAGTCAGCAAACTTTTTCTGTGCAAGATCTGATAATCAATATTCTTGGCTTTGAGGGCCACAAATGGTCCCTGTCATAACAATTAATTTTGTAGTTATAGCATGAAATCAACCATACACAAGTAAGTGACTGTGTCTGTGTAATAATGAGAAATACAAATATTTTTCCCTGTCCCCAGACTCTAGCATGAAGACCCTAAAAACCTTATAGTTTCCTGGGTGATAGGGACTGTTTTTGCTCTAATGAGGTGACTCTCCATGGGTTCTTGAATTGGGATGGCCACAAAAAGAATCAAGCTGTGATTATGCCTTGGAGCTTTCAGCCCCACATTCATTCTCAAGAGAGAAATAAGTGACTGGAAACGAAGCTAATAATAAACTACACCTCTATGATGAAGCTTCCATAAAAATACTTAAACTAGGGGCATCTAAGAGCTTCTGGGTTGGCGAACACATTACCTGTCAGGTGGGTTGTGCACCTCAACTCCATCAGGACAGAAGCTCTTGCACTCAGGGCCTTTCAGATCTCTCCCTATGCAACTTTTCATCTGTCTGTTCATCTGTATCCTTTATAATAGCCTTTATAAATTAATCTGTAGAAAAAATATTAAATGTTTTCTGTGGTTCTACGAACCAATTTAGAAAATTAATCAAACCTGAGGAGACAGTGTTAGAACCTCTGATTTACAGCCAGTTGGTCAGAAGTGTAAGTGACCACCTGCTATTTTCTAATGACATCTGAAGAGATGGACGCTCTTGTGGGACTAAGCCCTCAACCTGTGGGATCTGATGCTACCTACCTAGAGACAGTACCAGAATAGAATTGAATTAGAAGGGACATATCTTGTGTCTTCTGGAGAATCTATTGGAGAATTGCTTGATCCTACACACTGGGTATCAGAAGTTTGACTAAATGAGGGAAAATAGCAAAAAAAAAAAAAAAATTCCCTTGGTTTATTTTTTATACATATCTTATTAATCCATAAAACTTTATTTATAAAAACAAGCACAGACTCCATTTGACTTGACTTGTGAGTGGTAGTTACTCTTATTCCTGATCTAAACTATCTACCCCTACAGATAACATAATGGTTTCATTTTAAAATTCTGTTCAAAGGTAAAATAACAGTCAGTATTGTCACCTCCAATCAATTTTTTTCTTTTTTTCTTTTTTATTAAATCATAGCTGTGTACATTAATGTGATCATGGGGCACCATACACTGGTTTTATAGACTGTTTGACACAATTTCATCACACTGGTTAACATAGACTTCCTGGCATTTTTTTTTTTAGTTATTGTGTTAAGACATTTAAATTCTACATATACTAAGTTTCACATATACCCTTGTAAGATGCACCACAGGTGTAATCCCACCAATCACCCTCCCTCTGCTCACCTCCCCCCTCCCTCCCCTGCCTTTCCCCCTTCCCTCTATTCTTTGGTTATAACTGGGTTATAGTTTCCATATGAAAGCCATAAATTAGTTTCACAGTAGGGCTGATTACATTGGATACTTTTTCTTCCATTCTTGAGATACTTTACTAAGAAGAATATGTTCTAGCTCCATCCATGTAAACATAAAAGAGGTAAAGTCTCCATCTTTCTTTAAGGCTGCATAATATCCCATGGTGTACATATACCACAAATTATTAATCCACTCATGGATCGATGGGCACTTGGGCTTTTTCCATGACTTAGCAATTATGAATAGGGCTGTAATAAACATTCTGGTACAAATATCTTTGTTATGATATGATTTTTGGTCTTCTGGGTATATGCATAGTAGAAGAATTACAGGATTGAATGGCAGATCTATTTTTAAGATCTCTAAGTGTTCTCCAAACATCTTTCCAAAAGGAATATATTAATTTGCATTCTCACGAGCAGTGTAGAAGTGTTCCCTTTTCTCCACATCAACACCAACATCTCTGATCTTGGGATTTTTTTTTTTTTTTTTTTTTAATTTTTTTTGTAGAGACAGAGTCTCACTTTATGGCCCTCAGTAGAGTGCCGTGGCCCCACACAGCTCACAGCAACCTCCAACTCCTGGGCCCAAGCGATTCTCCCGCCTCAGCCTCCTGAGTAGCTGGGACTACAGGCGCCCGCCACAACGCCTGGCTGATCTTGGGATTTTGTAATATGGGCTAATCTTACTGGAGTTAGAAGATATCTCAAAGTAGTTTTGATTTGCATTTCTCTGATGATTAAAGACGATGAGCATTTTTTCATGTCTGTAGGCCATGCGCCTGTCTTCTTCAGAGAAGTTTCTCTTCAAGTCCCTTGTTCAGCTTGGGATGGGATCTCTTATTCTTTTCTTGCTTATACGTTTGAGCTCTCTGTGCATTCTAGTTATTAAATCTTTGTCGGAGACATAACCTGCAAAAATCTTCTCCCATTCAGAGGGCTGTCTGTTTGCTTTACTTACTGTGTTCTTAGTTGTGCAGAAGCTTTTTAGTTTGATCAGGTCCTAGTAGTGTATTTTTGGAGCTGCTTCAATTTTCCAGGTGCTCCTCCTAATAAAATACTTGCCCAGACCGCTTTCTTCAAGGGTTTTCCCTGCACTCTCCTCTAGTATTTTTATAGTTTCATGTCTTAAGTTTAAATCTTTAATCCAGTGAGAGTCTATCTTAGTTAATGGTGAAAGGTGTGGGTCCAGTTTCAGTCTTCTACAGGTTGCCAGCCAGTTCACCCAACACTATTTGTTAAATAGGGAATCTTTTCCCCACTGAATGTTTTTAATTGGCTTGTCAAAGATCAAATAACGGTAAGTAGCTGGATTCATCTCTTGGTTCTCTATTCTGTTCCAGACATCTACTTCTCTGTTTTTGTGCCAGTTCCATGCTGTTTTGATCAATGTCAATTTATAGTATAGTCTGAGGTCTGGTAGCGTGATTCCTCCTGCTTTGATTTTATTTCTAAGTAATGTCTTGGCTATTCAAGATTTTTTCTGATTTTATATAAAACGAAGTATTATTTATTCAAGATCTTTAAAGTATGACAGTGGAGCTTTAATAGGGAGTGCTTAAAATTGTCTATTGCTTGAGGTAGTATGGACATTTTAACAATGTTGATTGTTCCCAGCCATGACCATGGTATGTTTTTCCGTTTGTTAACATTTTCAGCTATTTCTTTTCTTAGAGTTTCATAGTTCCCTTCATAGAGATCTTTCACATCCTTTGTTAGATAAACTCCCAAATATTTTATCTTCTTTGGCACTACTGTGAATGGCATAGAGTCCTTAACTGTTTTTTCAGCCTGACTATTGTTGGTATATATAAAGGCTACCGATTTATGAATGTTGATTTTGTAACCTGAGACATGGCTATTTTCTTTGATCACTTCTAAGAGTTTTGTAGTAGAAACCCTGGTGTTTTCCAGATATACAATCATATCATCTGTGAAGAGTGAAAGTTTGATCTCTTCTGAAACTATATGTATACCCTTGATCGCCTTTTCTTCCCTAATTGTGGTGGCTAAAACTTCCAGTTCAATGTTTTAAAACTTCAAGGCTGCAATGGGCAGCCTTGTCTGGTTTCTAATCTAAGTAGAAATGATTTCAATTTAACTCCATTCAATACGATATTAACTGTGGGTTTGCTGTAGATGGCCTCTATCAGTTTAAGAAATGTCCCTTCTATACCAATTTTCTTAAGTGTTCTGATCATAAAAAGATGCTGGATATTATCAAAAGCTTTTTCTGCAGCAATTGAGAGAATGATATGGTCTTTGATTTTTAATTTATGTGCTGAATTATACTTGTAGATTTGTGGATATTGTCTTGTTGAATATTTTTGCACCTCTATTCATTAGTGATACTGGTCTATAATTTTCTTTTCTTGTTGGGTCTTTTCCTGGTTTGGTGATCAGTGTGATGTTTGCTTCATAGAATGTGTTGGGTAGTCATCCTTCTTTTTCTACATTTTGGAACAGGTTGAGTAATATAGGTACTAATTCCTCTTTAAATGTTTGGTAGAATTCTGGCGTGAAGCCATCTGGTTGAGGGCTTTTCTTTTTAGGGAGGTTTTGTACGGTTGATGCTGTTTCAGAACTTGATATGGGCCTGTTCAAGATTTCCACTTGATTCTGGCTAAGTCTTGGAAGGTAACATGTGTCCAAGTATTGGTCAATTTCCTTTAGATTTTCATATTTCTGAGAATAAAGTTTCTTGTAATATTCATGAATGATTTTTTGAATTTCTGAGGAGTCTGTTGATATTTCATCTGTGTCATTACTGATTGATAAGATTAAAGATTTTACTCTTTTTTTTTGGTTAGGTTAGCCAAAGGTTTATCTATTTTATTGACCTTTTCAAAAAATCAACTTTTTGATTTATTGATCTGTTGTATAATTCTTTTGTTTTCAATTTCATTTAATTCTGCTCTCATTTTGGTTATTTCTTTTCTTCTACTGTGTTTGGGGTTGGAATGGTCTTCCTTTTTCAGTTGCTTGAGATGTCCCATTGAATTGTTAACTTCCCCTCTTTCCGTTCTCTTGAGGAAGGCTTGCAGTGCTATAAACTTCCCTCTTAGGACTGCATTTGTGGTATCCCAGAGGTTCTGATAATTCATGTCTTCATTGTCGTTTTGTTCCAAAAATTTAACAATTTCCTTCTTAATCTCATCTCTGACCTAGCTATCATTCAGCATAACGTTATTTAACTTCCATGTTTTTGTATGAGTATGTAGATTCCTGTTGTTACTCAGCTCAAGTTTTAATCCATGGTGGTCCGAGAAGATGCATGGAATAATTTC
Organism: Nycticebus coucang; assembly: GCF_027406575.1. Lineage (NCBI taxonomy): Eukaryota > Metazoa > Chordata > Mammalia > Primates > Lorisidae > Nycticebus > Nycticebus coucang. The sequence continues at coordinate 38,767,600 of NC_069798.1, forward strand.
TATTCCTTTAAATTTACTGAGTTTAGACTTGTGACCTAAGATGTGATCGATTTTGGAGTAAGTTCCGTGGGCTGAAGAAAATTATGTGCATTCAGTTTTGATGGGATGAAATGTTCTGTAGATGTCTGCTATGTCCAAATGTTGGATGGTTAGGTTTAAATCTAAAATTTCTTTGCTCAGCTTCTTATTGGAGGATCGATCCAACACTGCCAAAGGAGTGTTGAAATCTCCGACTATTATAGTGTTGGAGGAAATCAAGTTGCTCATGTCTGTTAGAGTTTCTCTTATAAATTGAGGCGCATTCTGGTTGGGTGCATAGGTATTAATAATTGAAATCTCATCATATTGAGTATTACCCTTAACAAATATGAAGTGACCATTATCCTTCCTTACTTTTGTTGGTTTAAAGCCTATTGTATCTGCAAACAAAATTGCAACACCTGCTTTTTTATGATTACCATTTGCCTGAAATATAGATAACCATCCTTTCATCCTGAGTCTATATTTGTCTTTTAAGGTAAGATGTGAGTCTTGGAAGCAGCAAATATCTGGCCTGAGTTTTTGTATCCAGTCAGCTAACCTGTGCCTCTTTTGAAGATAGTTTAAGCCATACACATTAATTGAGAATATTGATAAGTCTGGTAAAATTTTGGGTATCGAGTTTTTTGAAAGTCCAGTGGACATTTTTAATCCTTTTTCCACTGTGAAAGTTAGAGTGAGTGAGTTTACTTTTGTGGTAGAGGATTGGGCTTGTCATTATGGAGGATAGGTCTGAGAATATCCTGAAGAGCTGGTTTGGTTATGGCAAATTTCTTCAACATACAAATGTCATTAAAGTATTTAATTTCTCCATCATAAATGAAACTCAGTTTAGCTGCATATAGGTTGAAAGTTATGTTGCTTCAGGAGATTAAAGCTCGATGAACACCCTCTTCTAACTTGAAAAGTTTCAGCAGAGAGATCTGCAGTCATCTAATATTCTTCCCTTTGTAGGTAATGGATTTCTTATGTCTGTCTTTGAGAATTTTCTCCTTCATATTAACTTTAGAGAAGTTAATTATAATATGCCTGGGGGATGTCTTATTGGGATTGTGTCTTGCTGGGTTTCTTAAGTTGTCTGCTATCTGAATTTCAGAATCTCTAGGCATGTCTGGAAAATTCTCTTTCATAATTTCATGGAAAGGGCCTCTGTGCCTTGCAAGGCCACTTCATCAGTTTCAGGGATTCCAATGAGGCAGATATTAGCCTTTTTTGAATTATCCCAGAGCTCTCTGAGAGAATGATCCATTTTTGCTCTCCATTTCTCTTCCTCTTTGAGAGTTTGGGAGCATTCAAAGGCTTTGTCTTCAATGTCAGAAATCCTTTTTCTGCTTTCTCCACACTGATACTAAGGGATTCTACTGTATTTTTCAGATCTTTGAGGGCCGAAAATTCTTGCTTCAGTGCGCCAAAATCTTTGGTGGTTTTGTCTTTAAATTCGTTAAATTCTTGAGACAACTTTTGAATTTCTCCTCTAATTTCTAATTCCGACTTTTGAATTGCTCCTCGAATTTCTAATTCCAAATTTTCCTCCATTTTATTAATCTTGTTTGCAATCCAAATTCTGATTTCGATTTCTGACATCTTGGCCAGCTGTTTATGAATTGGATCTTTAGTTAAATCTGCCATATCTTTTCTTGGGGCTGGGGGTGGTGATCTCTTCTGATTATTCATGTTACCAGATTTTTTTTTTTTTTGCTGATTCCATCCCATGATTATTTTACACCATTTGAGTTTTCCCCTGGAGCTTTGTTGAGGAGCATACGGTGCTATGACCTGAGAATCTGGGACCTGTTTGTTGTGGTGGGGCTAAGTAGCTCTTTCTTGTTTTCAGCTGGTCTCAGTTTGACCCTAGTGAAACAGTTACCCTGGGTTTAAGTCTCAGCTGTGGAGAAATAACAGCAATTAAGTCACTCTGCCACCCACAGGTAACAATTGGAAAAGGAAAATCAAACCTTCCTACAACCACACACCCAGGGCACCACCTGAATAGTCCTCGGACAATTATCTCAGTTCAAAATGTCCAAATTAACTGTCTCAGTCAGCACCTGTCTCAGGTGGGAGTGTTTAAAACTTCTCTGGCAACTGGATTGCAGGGGTCTGGTGACTAGTCAAATATGGCTTGCTCCAGTGCTGTGTGGAGTCAGGAGGAGCCATCCAGCAAACAGATCAGTCTGGGAAGGTTGGTGCCTTCTTACCCACCTTGTACCTCTGTTACACCCAGTCACTGATAGTCCCACAGGGCTTTGACTCAGTTGCCTGTAGTGAGCAGATACTCCAGAGGTTTGTACCTTCCTGAATCACAAGAAAATGTATTTCTGCTCAGCCAGGCTGTTGTGCTCTTCCTCTATCTAGCAGGGGGAGGTAAGGCTTGACAAACCTTTGGTGCTTGATGGAGGCTAAGGGGTGTTCACTCAGTTTCCTCGCCCCGCCCCTGATTGATGTTACTGACAGAACAGAACAGAACATCTTTGTGGGAATTTGTTTCTGTCCCTGCTAAATTCCTCTGCAGAGGAGAAGCTGTTTTGAGTTCCCAGAGCCTGTGCCTCAGGTTCTGTCTTTGCTCCTGCAGGTTTGTATTCAGTTACCTGTCAGTATAAGCCTCAAGTTTTCCTTTGTCTATAGGCTGACCATCCCCTGAGGCCCGGGTGCATCTTAGGCTCAGTAAGGCGGTCCTCTGGGTCAGCCCCATGCTGGAAACTTCCTGGATTGTTCATGCATTTCTAGTCCCCATGCTCCACCCAAGCCTTTATAACCTCAGGCAAACCCTTTACTCACAGGGCCTGTGTTTCCATCCCAGATCTGTTCCGTGGTGGTTGCCACCTGAGTTGATGCCCGGCCTGGTCAGTTTGCCCAGGGAGACAGGGGGTATGTCTTCACAATATCCGTGAGTAAGCCCCATTGTTGCTAAAAGGTGGCTGCTGCTCTGCACCTCGGAGGTCCACCGCTCCAGTGTAGTTCCCTCTCAGGGACAGTCCTCTCCTCAATCCCTTGTCCCACAGCCAGCACTGACCAGCTGCAGTTCAGGCCCTGTCCACACCCCTCGAGAAATCACCCAAGAATCTGGACTCCTGGGGGACAGGCCTCCAGACCTCAGAGTGAGAGTGGAAGGGAGTGCTGGGAGCTCAGAGTTGCAGGTAGAGAATACATGTAGTTTTATACAGTTATATGCCTGGCAGGAGAATGCTGTGGCACCCTAGTAGGGGAGGTAGGTCTAGTTTTTAGAGAGTCTCTCCTGTGGAGTGTAGTGAGAGGAACTTTGAACTCTGCTCATTTGTTTTTGGGGCACTCCAAGCTGTTTTCATGGGGGAGGGGATTCCCATCCACTTGGTGATGGATTTTGTACATTTTGTTTTTATCCTTTGGGTCGCAGCTCTCCTCAGCGGGCTTGATGTGTGTTCTTCAACCTTCTCTCTTGGTGTAACTCTAATACACCATGTTACTTGTTAAATTTCTGTACTTTAACTCTCCTTCTGGAAAAGAGCCTCTGTGGAAAGTTGGCTTCAGTCAGCCATCTTGTCTCCGGCCCCCTGTCACCTCCAATTTAAATAAAAAACACACAATTTGTTTCAATAAAGTGAAGTATACACTAGTATAAATAGACCTCAGCTTTTGGTAGCCTTAGCAGAATCACACTGACACCCATTGTGTTGTCTCTCCCTTGCTCCTATCAATGAATTAGCCATGAAATATCTCCAAGAAAGAAGTCAAGGAAAGGACCCTGAGTTTTTGGCTCTCATGAGAGATGACAGTGATATGTAATTCTCTACCCCATATTCTTTCCCTGGGTCAATTTTATATTGTATATATAATTTGATGACTGTAACAAAAATTACTCTTGTTTACTCATTTATGAATGTGTCCAAAGATATTTTTATCTTGCTTCTTTAATTGTTGTCAAGATAGAAGAGGGAGGTAAAGTTAATTATTGGTAAAAATGGAGGTTGTCGAAGGAAAAAAAGACATTATATTTGTGCTTTCATCACATTGATGGTAGTGAAAAGTGACATTTAATAAATAAATTATACAACTTATTCATGTTTTTTAGAGGGATGATGTACCCTGATTTTTAGCACTTTTGCTATCGCATTTGTTTCAATATGCTGAGAAATTTAATAGGACCATATTCTTGTCAACTAATGTTACTTTTATCAAACAAGAGAAGCAAGTTCTCTTTCTGGCTATAACAGAATAGCTGATATCACAGAATAACTGATATCAGATCAAATACACCACTGAGACCAGTTATAAAAGTTGGATATCATACATACAAAAGGTGCCTGAAAGAACTAAAATCTAAAGCAGGACTGGAGAAATGAAGATTCCAAAGAGAAGGAAAATTCACTGAAATGAACCCAGTATTCTCAGCTGCTTGTCTTTAGAACATTTGCCAATTTACTGCAGTTAAGAGGATGAAGAGAGTAGTCACACAGAAAAACAGAGGTCGGGACTTGTAAGCAGTCAGAATTAAGGGGCCGGGATGGGGGAAGGAGCACTGCAGAGTCCAACATCTGTGCACACTGTTCTCTCCAGGCTTTTGTAGACTCTCAAGCCAAACATTCAGAACCAAACACTAAAACCAAACAACCAGCAGCTACTAAGGAATTAACAGTCTAAGTCAGGGGTTCTCAACCTTCCTAATGCCGTGGATTTCTAATACAGTTCCTACAGGTTGGGAATCACTGGACTCTACATGAATGCTTGAGTTCATGGACCTAGGAATATAAAAATTATATTCAGATTATCACCAAGTAAAAGAGGCTCAGCTACACACTTCAGACTCTTAGATGGCAACCTGGAAGGGTTAAACCCAAGGAATAAGAAAAACTGAAACTAGGCCACACTCTTGATATAGCTATACAGCTCTGCTGTTATAGAATCTCAAAAAAGAAGGAATAGAGAATAGGTAGAATCAATATATAAAGTGATATCATAATGTAAATTTTCCAAAACTGAAAAAAGAGTTCAAGTCTCAGATCTGAGAATTTCTGCAAACTGCAAGAAGTAAATAAACTCTCAAAAGAATAAAAACTTACACCTACATATGTCACATTACAGAAATTCTATGGACAATGAGAAAAACTAAATAAATATAAAAAATTGCAGAAATTAGTGTACTACTCTTGCAGGAGAAACAAGGTACTGAAAGCTGACTTTTCAACACAAAAGAAATCAGAAATAAAGATGAGATATACAGAGCTGAAACAACAGAATTTTGTACTCAACTAATATTTCACTTAAAAATAAAATTAACCTAATGACTTTATTTGTTCAAAAAATAAGCACTGAAATTAATACTCAGGAATGTTTTTAGGATGATTGATAGTCACCATAAATGAAGTATGTTAATGGAAGATTCCATGAGGAACAGTGAACAGGTAAATATGTAATGGAAAATTTAAATAAATAAAAACTGCTTTAAAAATCATGTGGGACCCTATATGGATACCCTTAATCGCCTTTTCTTCCCTAATTGCAGTGGCTAAAACTTCCATTACAATGTTAAAAAGCAATGGAGACAATGGGAAGCCTTGTCTGGTTCCTGGTCTGAGTGGAAATGATTCCAATTTAACTCCATTCAATATGATATTGGCTGTGGGTTTGCTGTAGATAGTCTCTATCAGTTCAAGAAATGTCCCTTCTATACCAATTTTCTTAAGTGTTCTGATCATGAAGGGATGCTGGATATTATCAAAAGTTTTTTCTGCATCGATTGAGAGAATCATATGATCTTTGTTTTTTAATTTGTTTATGTGCTGGATTACATTTATAGATTTATGTATATTAAACCAGCCTTGAGATGCTGGGATAAAACCGACTTGGTCATGATGTCGCGGATGATATGATAGTATATCTGGAAAACACTAGGGACTCTACTACAAAACTCTTAGAAGTGATCAAGGAATAAAGCAGCAGCTCAGGTTACAAAATCAACATTCATAAATCGGTAGCCTTTATATATACCAACAACAGTCAAGTAGAAAAAACAGTTAAGAACTCTATCCCATTCACAGTAGTGCCAAAGAAGATGAAATATTTTGGAATTTATCTAACAAAGGACGTGAAAGATCTCTATAAAGAGAACTATGAAACTCTAAGAAAAGAAATAGCAGAAAATATTAACAAATGGAAAAACATACCATGCTCACGGCTGGGAAGAATCAACATAGTTAAAATGTCTATACAACCCAAAGAAATATATAATTTCAATGCAATCCCTATTAAAGCTCCACTGTCATACTTTAAAGATCTTGAAAAAACAATACTTTGTTTTATATGGAATCAGAAAAAACCTCGAATAGCCAAGAAATTACTCAGAAATAAAAACAAAGCAGGAGGAGTTATGCTACCAGACCTCAGACTATACTACAAATCAATAGTGATCAAAACAGCATGGTATTGGCACAAAAACAGAGAGGTAGATGTCTGGAATAGAATAGAGAATCAAGAGATAAATCCAGCTACTTACCGTTATTTAATCTTTGACATGCCAATTAAAAGCATTCAGTGGGGAAAAGATTCCCTATTTAACAAATGGTGCTGGGTGAACTGGCTGGCAACCTGTAAAAGACTGAAAGTGGACCCACACCTTTCACCATTAACTAAAATAGACTCTCACTGGATCAAAGATTTGAACTTAAGACATGAAACTATAAAAATACTAGAGGAGAGTGCAGGGAAAACCCTTGAAGCAATCAGGATGGGCGAGTATTTTATGAGGAGGAGCCCCCGGACAATTGAAGCAGCTTCAAAAATACACCACTGGGACTTGATCAAACTAAAAAGCTTCTGCACAGCCAAGAACACAGTAAGTGAAGCAAGCAAACAGCCCTCAGAATGGGAGAAGATACTTGCAGGTTATGTCTCCGACAAAGGTTTAATAACCAGAATCCACAGAGAACTCAAACGCATTAGCAAGAATAGAACAAGGGATCCCATTGCAGGTTGGGCAAGGGATTTGAAGAGAAACTTCTCTGAAGAAGACAGGCGTGCGGCCTTCAGACATATGAAAAAATGCTCATCATCTTTAATCATCAGAGAAATGCAAATCAAAACTACTTTGAGATATCATCTAACTCCAGTGAGACTAGCCTATATCACAAAATCCCTAGACCAGAGATGTTGGCACGGATGTGGAGAAAAGGGATCACTTTTGCACTGCTGGTGGGAATGCAAATTAATACATTCCTTTTGGAAAGAGATATGGAAAACACTTAGAGTTCTAAAAATAGATCTGCCATTCAATCCTGTAATCCGTCTGCTGGGCATATACCCAGAAGACCTAAAATCACATCATAAAAAAGATATTTGTACCAGAATGTTTATTGCAGCCCAATTCATAATTGCTAAATCATGGAAGAAGCCCAAGTGCCCATCGATCCATGAATGGATTAATAAATTGTGGTATACGTACACCATGGAATATTATGCAGCCTTAAAAAAGATGGAGACTTTACCTCTTTCATGTTTACATGGATGGAGCTGGAACATATTCTTCTTAGTAAAGTATCTCAAGAATGGAAGAGAAAGTACCCAATGTACTCAGCCCTACTATGAGACTAATTTAGGGTTTTCACATGATAGCTATCACCCAGTTACAACCTAAGAATAGGGGGAAGGGGGAAAGTGAGGGAAGGGGGGGTGGTGAGTAGAGGGAAGGGAATTGGTGGGATTACACCAGCGGTGCATCTTACAAGGGTATATGTGAAACTTGGTAAATGGTCTGTGAAGCTAGTGAATGATGCCCCATGATCATATCAATGTACACAGCTATGATTTAATAAAAAAAAAAAAGAAAAAGAAAAAAATAAAAAAGAGGATGAGGAAATTTTCCACCAATAATAAAGTCTTTCTGGATGCTTTCAAAAAAAAAAAATCATGTGTGATTTAAAATGTATGTGGAATCAAAATATGTGGTAAATTGTTGGTGGAGAGAGTAAATTAATTTAAAGTATTATAGGGTCTTTGTATTATTTATGAAATGCTAAAGGAATAATTTAAGGAAGGCTGAAATAAGTTAAGAATGCATTTGATGAGCTTTACAGTAAGCTTACATTAATAGCCAAAGATGAAAATTAAATACTTAAATGTTAAGTCTAATAATTTTAATATAAGCCAAATAAGCCAATTTTATATACCCCAAAGAAGATAGGAGCAATAAACAAACATATCTGACATATCATGGCCCCTCTAGATAAAAGATTAGATAATAAAAGATGATGAGGGAAAGGAAGCAAAGCCAGTCAGAATCCTTCTGGAGTATAAGCCCTCCCCCTACAGGAACACTGAATTGAACAACAATAGCAAATATAAAATCATCTTCCTAAGAAACAAAAAATCAGGTGATGTGAGCATAGTACCTGACTATAACATAATAACAATAAAAGAGACATTGAAAATGGTGGGAAGCCTTTCGCCAGTGTGGAAGTTGGAGTTTGATCAAGAGTTTCTGAGTGAGTTTACTTTTGTGGTAGAGAATTGGGTTGGTCATTATGGAGGATACATCTAAGAATATCCTGAAGAGGTGGTTTGGTTATGGCAAATTTCTTCAAGATATGAATATCATTAAAGTATTTAATTTCTCCATCATGAATGAAACTCAGTTTAGCTGGATACGGGATCCAAGGTTGAAAGTTATTTTGTTTTAGGAGATAAAAAGTCGATAACCACCCTCTTCTGGCTTGAAAGTTTTCAGCAGAGAGATCTGCAGTCATTCTAAAATTCTTCCCTTTATAGGTAATGTCTTTCTTTCGTCTGGTTGCTTTGAGAATTTTCTCCTTCATATCAACTTTAGTGAAGTTAATTGTAATATGCCTGGGGGATGTCTTATTGGGGTTGAGTCGTGCTGGGGTTCTGAAGCTGTCTGCTATCTGAATTTCAGAATCTCTAGGCATGTCTGGAAAATTTTCTTTCATAATTTCATGGAGAAGGGCAACTTCATTGGTTTCAGGGATTCCAACGAGTCAGATATTACCCTTCTTCGAATTGTCCCGGAGCTCTATGAGAGAATGATCTGTTTTTGCTCTCCATTTCTCTTCCTTTTTGAGAGTTTGGGAGTGTTCAAAGGCTTTTTCTTCAATGTCAGAAATCCTTTCTTCTGCTTGCTCCACTCTGTTACTGAGGGATTTTACTGTATTTTTCAGATCTTTGAGGGCTGCAAGACAGTTAAAAACTTTCAGTGGGGAAAAGATTCCCTATTTAACAAATGGTGCTGGGTGAACTGGCTGGCAACCTGCAGAAGACTGAAACTGCACCCACACCTTTCACGATTAACTGAGATAGACTCTCACAGTATTAAAGATTTAAACTTAAGACATGAGACTATAAAAATACTAGAAGAGAGTGTAGGGAAAACCCTTGAAGGAATTGGCTTGGGTGAGTATTTTATGAGGAGGAACCCCCAGGCAATTGAAGCAGCTTCAAAATTACACTACTGGGACCTGATCAAACTAAAAAGCTTCTGCACAGCCAAGAACACAGTAAGTAAAGCAAGCAAATAGCCCTCAGAATGGGAGAAGATATTTCCAGGTTATGTCTCTGACAACGATTTAATAACCGGAATCCACAGAGAACTCAAACGTATAAGCAAGGAAAGAACAAGTGATCCCATCACAGCTGGGCAAGGGATTTGAAGAGAACCTTCTCTGAAGAAGATAGGCACTTGGCCTATAGACATATGTAAAAATTCTCATCATCTTTAATCATCAGAGAAATGCAAATCAAAACTACTTTGAGATATCATCTAACTCCAGTAAGACTAGCCCATATCACAAAATCCCAAGACCAGAGATTTGGCGTGGATGTGGAAAAAAGGGAACACTTTTGCACTGCTGGTGGGAATGCAAATTAATACATTCCTTTTGGAAAGAAGTATGGAGAACACTTAGAGATCTAAAAATAGATCTGCCATTCAATGCTATAATTCCTCTACTAGGCATATACCCAGAAGACCAAAAATCACATCACAACAAAGATATTTGTATCTTAATGTTTTTTTGCAGCCCTATTCATAATTGCTAATCTTGGAAAAAGCCCAAGTGCCCATCAATCCACGAATGGATCAATAAACTGTGGTATATGTACACCATGGAATTTTATGTAGCCTTAAAGAAAGATGGAGACTTTACCTCTTTCATGTTTACATGGATGGAGCTGGAACATATTCTTCTTAGTAAAGTATCTCAAGAATGGAAGAAAATGTATCCAATGTACTCAGCCTTACTATGAAACAAATTTATGGCTTTCACATGAAAGCTATAACCCAGTTACAACCTAAGAATAGGGGGGAGGGGAAAGGGGACGAGAAGGCTGGGGGAGGTGGGCAGAGGGAAGGGAATTGGTGGGATTACACCTGCAGTGCATCTTACAACATTATGTGTGGAACTTAGTAATTGTGGAATGTAAATGTCTTAGCACAGTAAGTAATAAAATGCCAGGAAGGCTATGTTAATCGGTGTGATGAAAATCTGTCAAACGGTCTATGAAACTAGTGTATGGTACCCCATGATCACATTAATGTACACAGCTACGATTTAATTAAAAAAAAAAAAAAAAGAAAAAAGAAAATGGTGGGAAGGACAAATTCACTTTGCCTTCACCTATTCTCCTGAACCCTAGCCAGCACAGAGAAATAATCTGTGTCCTTCCGGGTAGGGAGAACTAACTGTGGGGCTTTGCATTGGAACTCAGTGCTTCCCTGTCACAGTGGAACACAACACAGTACACAATTCTGCTAGTGCTCAGGGTGGGAACTTTAGGTTAGCGCTAGGCAAGAGGGGAATCCTCTGCACCAGTGGGTGGAATTCAAGTCTAAGCCAGCTTTACCTCCAGTTGATTAAAGTACCCTAAGGCCTTGAATAAATTTGAGTGGCACTCAGGCGACAGGGACTGTAGTCATTTAGCAAGTCCTGGTGCCAAAATAAATTCTTCAATCTGAAAGAAAAGTGTGTTAGTGAGCAAAAAAAAAAAAAAAAAAAAAATTATCTGAAAGTATAAAATTCACAAGTTAAAATAATTGCACAGGCAAACAAAGAATAGTCTAACATTGTAATTTTGGTATATAAACAACTCATAGAAACAACTTTAGAAAAAAGAATAAAACACAAACCTAGCAAAAATAACTGCAATAATTTTGAAGAAATAAACAATATCAAAACATATAGAGGCAATAAAAAGTCAAAATGAAGAAAGAAATCTAGAATTCTTTTAGTTTTCTGTTTCTATTTCTTTTTTTTCTGATCAGAATTAAGTTGTCATCAGTTTAAAACAGCATAATTAGTTGTAGGATCATATTTGCAAGTTTCATGATATATAAAAAATATAAATTACTTCCTCACTAAGAGAGAAAGGAATGAACAAAGAAGTGAGAACCAACTAAACTACCAGATCATAAATAACAAAATAGTAATAGTAAGTTCTTACGTATAACCTAAAATACCTAAAACCTGTAACCTATACGTAAAATATATCTAACTGCAACATTGAATATAAATTATTATAAATAAATTCTCTAATCATAAAACATAGAATGGCTGACTGGATTAGGAAAAGCAGGATGCAACTATAAGCTGCCTACAAGAAACCCAACTCTTTGCCTTGTTTTTTTTTGTCGAGGCTGAGTTCTACCCTATGCCCTGAGCAGAGGGCAGTGGCGTAGTAGCTCACTGCAACCTCAGACTCTGGCTGTGGGCGTCCTGCTGCCTCAGCCTCCAGGGCCATTGCATCCAGCTGGTTTTTCCATTTTTTTCACGAGTTGGGGTCTCACTCTCGCTCAGACAAACCTCGAACTCTGGAGTTCAAGTAATCCTCCCACCTCCGCCTCCCACAGTGCTGGGATTACAGGCGTGAGCCACTGCACCCAGCAGGAAACTCAACTCTTATATAAAGGCTCATGTTGACTGAAAATAAATGGGTGGAAAAAAGATATTCCAGGCAAAAGGAAGACACTAAAGAGCAGGAGTAGCTATACTTACATCAGATAAAATAGATTAAAAGACAAAAACTACAAAGAAGATAAAAAGGTCATTATATGTATAATAATAAATGGGTCAATTCAGCGAGAGGAAACAATGAGATTGTAAATGCAATGCATCCAATGCTGGGGCACCCAGATATAGGTAGGAACTATTATTAGAGCTAAAAAGAAGATGCCAGTCCAATAAAAGCTGGAGACCTCAACATCTCATTTTTGTCATTGGATAGATCATCTAGACAGAAAATCAGCAATAATAATAAAAATAGAATCAAACCTATTCTGACTACAGACCAAACAGACCTAATATGCATTTACAAAACATGCCTACAACAGCTGCAGAATACACATTCTTATCCTTGGTACATGGAACATGCCCAAGGGTAGACCATATGTTAGTCCACAAAACAAGTCTGAAAAAATTCAGAATTAAAGTCATATCGATTATCTTTTCTGACCACATGGAATAAAACTAGATATTAATAACATGGGGAACCTCAGGAAATACCCAGACTATGGGAATTAAACAATATGCTCTTCAATGACCATTAGGTCAGTGAAGAAATTAAGATGGAAACTTTCAAAATTCTTAAAACAAGTGAAAATGGAAATATACCATGCCCCACCAGATGTCCTCAAACTTTTTAAACAGGGAGCCCCATTTCACTGTCCCTCAGACGGTTGGAGGGCTGGACTACAGTTAAAAAAAAAAAAAAAAGAAAGAAAAAACTATAAAAAAATTCCTATGCGCACTGCACATGTCTTATTTTGAAGTAAACAAACAAAACAGGAACAAATACAATCACACTGCCTCATGTGGCCCGCAGGCGGCAGTTTGAGAACCCCTGCCCCAAACCAAGAACAAATCACAGCTATACAAAACAGCATGCGTGAATCTCCAAGATATAATGTTGAAGTAAACATACATTCCACATGATCTTATTTGTAAATAGTCAAATATGGTCAAAACCAATCCATTGAGATAAAAGTCAGAATACAGGATGATATAATGACTTGCCTGGGGAGCCAAAAGATTAGGAAGTCTTTAGGGTTCTGGACATGTTCTGAATCTTTATTTCAGTGGTGATTGGATTGCCTAAGTAGGTTGACTTTTCAAAAATATAATTAAATTGTGCACTTTGGATTTAAATTTTTGCTATAAAATACATACTTCAGCTAAATATAGTTCAAAGCCAAACATACCCACAGCGACAACATCAATGAGAAAAGTAGCTGCAGAAGCCTTTGCTTGTCAATTTCAGTACAGGTTAATCACTGCAAACATGACATTTTATTGTTTACATTTTCTTTTATTTTTTCTTCTCCTCTTTATTCCATTGCTTTCTCCTCTTTATCTTCACTTATCCTGCTATTGAACTCCTGTTTGTTGTTTTCATATTTTTGTGCCATCTTATATTACTTCTAGACTTATTCCTTTTCCTTTTTCTTCAAAAGGACTGTACACTTTGTGATCTGAATGTCCTGCTCAGTTTGCAGCAGCTCCAACAAAAGATTGCCCTCAATATATATGCAATAAAATATTTAATGTCCCTGTTCACTTAGCCCTGGCTTTTATGGGATAGTTAGCATGGGAAGTATAATATAACCCCACAGTATGGTTAACCACCATTTATTTCTCTAGTTATGTGGATTCCATGTTGTAGTGATTTTAAAAGCTTAGAGGAGCCTCATTAACTTTATACAAGGCAAGACTGGATTTATAGATCCAATATCTATCTGGAGAAAGCAACATTGCAGGTTCTGTTTTTATTGGAGATTATTTGTTGCCTTCCCCTCACCCTCAATGCAGATGTCTTTTATAAGATTACTTTTCTTATGGGGGCAAGACATGATTGCAAGAGGGACTTTACCTAACAATTGCAATCAGTGTAACCTGGCTTATTGTACCCTCAATGAATCCCCAACAATAAAAAAAAAAAAAAGATTACTTTTCATGGAAAAGCAACAGGAATTTCCAATTAAATGCAGATGGCAAGGTTTCTCTTTCTACAGGCACTCAGGTGCAAGGATGTGCCCCCAAAGCCTATAAATTTTATGAGGGGTTAATGCAGTTAATGTTTTTCACATTATTTTGAATTTTAATTACAGTATAAACATTGCCCCAAGCCCAGGTTTTAGGTAGCATATTTTCAAAACAAATTTATATCTTATTTTAAGGAACCTTTCAAAACAAATGTAAGAAGATGATTACCAACTCTCAATTATTATTTTTTTTGTGTGTGATTTAACTAGCTCTGCTTTCCAGGGAATAGACAGTGAAATAATTAAATTCAGTGCTTCTTATTGGTATTCAGCTTTAGCTAATGCTTATCTATGAGACTTAAAAAATTGGAGCATATGATGAAGAAAAATCCTCGGAGAACAATGCAGTCATCCTTCAGTATTTGCAAGTCTAATAAATATTTGACATACAGAAGACATAATTAAAGTCTAGTTAATTGAAAATAGATGAGATTTTTCAATACTATTCACTATCATGTACAAAATTTATAATAGATATCACTAATAGATAATTGGGTTCCATAGTCAGGTTGCATTTTTTTCAAGTTAAGGTAGTGTGTGTGAGACACAGATCTCTGTTCCATCTTACCTGCCCACTCCAGGAAATATTTCCAGTTCTTCTAGATTTATGGTAGAATCACACTTGCCTACTAATTTCCTCCAAGTATTGAACATGTAACTTACTTTGCCAATAAAATGTAAGCCGAAGTGCTGCATATCACTTCCAGATAGAAAACATTAAGAGGCAGTGTGAGACTTGCCTTTTTTTTTTTCTCTTTGCCAAGGATACATGTTCCAGACAGTGTCTGTGAGTGAACAGGATACCCATACAACCTGGGACACACAAGTTGCTTCTGCAAGAAATAAAACTTTATGATGATATTTGCAGGTTACATATGTCCAAATTATAACCCAGTACATACTGATTGTGACACATATTAAGGCTAAAATGAAACTTGTTAAACATAAGTGATCAACAAACTTTAACTTAACAGAGAAATTGCTTGGAAAATTAGACAGAGGCAAAGGTATGGCATAAATTTGAGCAAAGCCTGGGGAAGGTTAAATTACATCACAATAGACAAAAGTCATTCCCAGGGAGTGCTTGCTTAGTCACTAAATAAATGACATATGTAATAATTGGCACATGTAGAAGCTAGGATTTCAGGGGTGTGATAAATGGTGAGGGGGAAGCACATAAGGCTTCTTGTAAATAGAAAGACTTTATAACTTAAGCATTGGTAGATTTTATTATTATTATTATTATTTTGATTCAGGACTGTGGCACATTTTTTAATTTAATTGATTATTCAGTAAGAAAAAAAGGCATTGACTTTGTCAGTTGTTAAATATAATTGTCTTTCCTTTTTTTCTTCCCACCCTTTGTCCCCAAGTCTGCTCTATGACCCTTATTACTTTTAAATGCTATTGTCCAGAATTCAAACAAAGCATCTCTCAGGAGATCAAATGTGGAGAAGGTGACCAATGTGCAGATACTGGTGTTGTTCAGCATCCTCTTGGTCATGGCCTTGGTGAGCTTGGTGGGAGCCCTGTACTGGAACAGGTCTCAAGGTGGAAAGAACTGGTACATCAAGAAGCTGAGTAAGTGTCAGGGTGGGCTGCTTGCTGAGGCAGCATGGAACCAGCCCTGGAAAGCCCTTCTGAGCATGGTTTTCCTATGGCTGAACCATCCTTCTGTTCCCCTGGGCTACTGCACATGATCCCAGCCCTTTAGGAACAACTGAGAGGTTAGGATCATGTGAGGACATGGAGAAGGGCACATCTGGGGATTATTTTATACTTGAAGGATAATTTATTTTTTTTATTGCTTTCTTTTTTTTCTGTTTTTTATTTATTTATTTATTTTTTATTGTTAAATCATAGCTGTGTACATTAGTGCAATAAGGAGTACAATGTGCTGGTTTCATATACAATATGAAATATTATCACCAAACTGTACAATGTAGCCTTCAAGGCATTTTCTTAGGTATTGTATGTAGACAGTTGTATTCTGCATTTAGTAACTTTCACCTGTACCCATTCTAAGATGGACCATAGGTGTGGCTGCACCCATTACCCTCCCTCCACATGAACCTCCCCCCTCCCTTCCCCTTCCTTGGCCCTTTCCCCATAGTCATGTGCTAAAGTTGGGTTATAGCCTTCATGTGAAAGCTATAAATTAGCTTCATAGTAGGGCTGAGTACATTGGATACATTTTCTTCCATTCCTGAGATAAATGCTAAGAAGAATATGTTCCAGCTCCATCCATGTAAACATGAAAGAGGTAAAGTCTCCATCTTTCTTTAAGGCTGCATAGTATTCCATTGTATACATGTACCACAATTTGCTAGTCCATTCGTGGGTCGATGGGCACTTGGGCTTCTTCCATGACTTAGCAATTATAAATTGGGCTGAAATAAACATTCTGATACAGATGTTTTTGTTATGTCGTGATTTTTGGTCTTCTAGGTATAAACCTAGTAAAGGCATTATAGGATCGAATGGCAGGTCTATTTTTAGGTCTCTAAGAATTCTCCAAACATCCTTCCAGAAGGAATGTATTAGTGTGCATTCCCAGCAGCAGTGTAGAAGTGTGCCCTTTTCTCCACATCCACACCAATATCTCTGGTTTTGGGATTTTGTTATGTGGGCTACCCTTACTGGGGTTAGGTGATATCTTAAAGCAGTTTTTATTTGCATTTCTCTGATGAGCTTTTTTTATGTGTTTGTAAATCATGTGTCTGTCTTCTTCAGATAAGTTTCTCTTCAAGTCCCTTGCCCACCCTGAGATAGGGTCACTTGTTCTTTTCTTGCTAATGCGTTTGAGTTCTCTGTGGATTCTGGTTATTAGACCTTTATAAGAGGTATAACCTACAAATATTTTCTCCCATTCTGAGGGCTGTCTGCTTGCTTTACTTACTATGTTCTTGGCTGTGCAGAAGCTTTTTAGTTTGATCAGGTCCCAGTAGTGTATTTTTGATACTGCTTCAATTGCCCAAGGAGTCCTCTGTATAAAATATTCACCCAGGCCGATTCCTTCAAGAGTTTTCCCTGCACTTTCTTCAAGTATTTTTATAGTTTCATGTCTTCAGTTTAAATCTTTTATCCAGTGAGAGTCCATCTTAGTTAATGGTGAAAGGTGTGGGTCCAGTTTCAATCTTCTACAGGTTGTCAGACAGTTTACCCAGCACCATTTGTTAAATAGGGAATCTTTTCCCCACTGAATGTTTTTAATTGGCTTGTCAAAGACCAAATAATGGTAAGTAGCTGGATTCATCTCTTGGTTCTCTATTCTGTTCCAGACATCTACTTCTCTGTTTTTGTGGCAGTACCATGCTGTTTTGATCACTATCGATTTATAGTACAGTCTTGGGTCTGGTAGTGTGATTCCTCCTGCTTTGTTTTTATTGCTGAGTAATGTTTTGGCTATTCGAGGTTTTTTCTGATCCCATACAAAATGAAGTCATATTTTTTTCAAGATCTTTAAAATATGACAATGGAGCTTTAATAGGAATTGCATTAAAATTATATATTGCTTTGGGTAGTATAGACATTTTAACAATGTTGATTCTTCCCAGCCATGAGCACGATATGTTTTTCCATTTGTTAACATCTTCAGCTATTTCTTTTCTTAAAGTTTCATAATTCTCTTTGTAAAGATCTTTCACGTACTTTGTTAGGTGTACTCCCAAATATTTCATCTTCATTGACACTACTGTGAAAGGAATAGACTCCTTGACTGTTTTTTTGGCTTGTTTATTGTTGGTATATATAAAGGCTACAGATTTATGGGTTTTGATTTTGTAGCCTGAGACATTGCTGTATTCCTTGATCACTTCTCAAAGTTTTGTAATAGAATCCCTACTGTTTTTCAGATATACGATCATATCATCTGCAAAGAGTGAAGTTTGATCTCTTCTGACCCTATGTGGATACCCTTGATCACCTTTTCTTCCCTAGTTGCAATGGCTAAAACTTCCATTACAATGTTAAAGAACAATGGAGACAATGGGCAACCTTGCCTGGTTCCTGGTCTAATTGGAAATGATTTCAATTTAACTCCATTCAGTACTATATTGGCTGTGGGTTTGCTGTAGATGGCCTCTATTAGTTTAAGAAATGTCCCTTATATACCAATTTTCTTAAATGTTCTGATCATGAAGGGATGCTGGATATTATTAAAAGCTTTTTCTGCATCACTTTAAAGAATCAAATGGTCCTTATTTTTTAGTTTGTTTATGTGCTGAATTACATTTATAGATTTACGTATATTGAACCAGCCTTGAGATCCTGGGATAAATCCCACTTGGTTGTGGTGTATATTTTTTTTGATATGTTGTTGGATTCTGTTTGTTAGGATCTTATTGAGTATTTTAGCATCAATATTCATTAGTGATATTGGTCTATAATTTTATTTTCTTGTTGGGTCTTTCCCTGATTTGGGGATCAAGGTGATGTTTGCTTTGTAGAATGTGTTGGGTAATATTTCTTCTTTTTCTATATTTTGGAAGAGGTTTAGTAATATAGGTACTAGTTTTTTAAAGGTTTGGTAGAATTCTAACATAAAGCCGTCTGGTCCTGGGCTTTTCCTTTTAGGGAGTATAGTTGATGCTATTTCAGAACTTGATATAGGCCTGTTCAACATTTCCACTTCGTTCTGGCTAAGTCTTGGTAGGTGGTGTACTTCCAGGTATTGGTCGATTTCTTTCAGATTTTCATATTTCTGAGAGTAGAGTTTCTTGTAGTATTCGTTAAGGATGTTTTGAATTTCTAAGGGGTCTGTTGTTATTTCATCATTACCGTTTCTGATTGATGAAATTAAAAATTTTACTCTTTCTTTCCTGGTCTGATTGGCCAAAGGTTTATCTATTTTATTGTTCTTTTAAAAAAACCAACTTTTGGATTTATTGATCTGTTGCATAATTCTTTTGTTTTCAATTTCGTTTAATTCTGCTCTGATTTTGGTTATTTCTTTTCTTCTGCTGGGTTTGGGGTTGGAGTGTTCTTCCTTCTCCAGTTGCTTGAGATGTCCCATTAAGTTATTAACTTTCTCTCTTTCCATTTTCTTGAGGAAGGCTTGCAGTGCTATAAATTTCCCTCTTAGGACTGCCTTTGCAGTATCCCAGAGGTTCTGATAATTCGTGTCTTGATTTTTGTTTTGTTCCAAAAATTTGGTGATTTCCTTCTTAATCTCGTCTATAACCCATCTATCCTTCAGTGTAAGGTTGTTTAGAGTTCATGTTTTTGTATGGGTATGCAGGTTCCTGTTGTTATTGAGTTCAACTTTTATTCCATGATGGTCTCAGAAGATACAAGGAATCGTTTCTATTTTTTTAAATTTTCTGAGGTTAGATTTGTGGCCTAGGATGTGGTTGATTTTGGAGTATGTTCCGTGGGCTGATGAGAAGAATGTGTGTTCAGTTTTGTTGGGATGAAATGTTCTGTAGATGTCTGTTAAGTCCAGATGTTCAATGGGTAAGTTTAAATCTAAAATTTCTTTGCTTAGCTTCTTTTTGGAGGATCTATCCAGCACTGCTAAAGGGGTGTTAAAATCTCCAACTACTATGGAACTGGAGGAAATCAAGTTGCTCATGTCTGTTAGAGTTTCTGTTATAAATTGAGGTGCATTCTGGTTCGGTACATATATATTAATAATTGAGATCTCATCATATTGAGTAGTACCTTTAACAAATATGAAGTGTCCATCCTTATCCTTGTTTATTTTGTTTGGTTTAAAGCCTATTGCATCTGTGAATAGGATAGCAAACCATGCTTTTTTCTACTTTCCATTTGCTTGGAGTATAGATGACCATCCCTTCACCTTGAGTATATATTTGTCTTTTAATTAAGATGCAATTCTTGTATGCAGCAGATATCTGGCTTGAGTTTTTGTATCCAGTCAGCCAACCTGTGCCTCTTTAGAGGACAATTTAAACCTTTCACATTAATTGAAAATATTGATAAGCCTTTCGAGAGTCCGGTGGACATTTTTAATCCTTTTGCAACTGTGAAAGTTGGAATTTGATCAGTATTTTCTGGGTGGGTTTACTTTTGTGGTGGAGGATTATGCTGGTCTTTATGGAGGATAGGTCTGAGAATATCCTGGAGAACTGGTTTAGTTATGGCAAATTTCTTCAACATGGGAATGTCATTTAAGTATTTAATTTCTCCGTCATAAATGAAACTCAGTTTAGCTGGGTACAGGATCCTGGATTTGTTTTAGGAAATTAAATGTCAATGACCATCCTCTTCTAGCTTGAAAGGTTTCAGCAGAGAGATATGCAGTTATTCTAATATTCTTGCCCTTGTAGGTGATGTTTTTCTTTTTTTTTCTGTCTGTCTGCTTTCAGAATTTTCTCCTTCATATTAACTTTAATGAAATTGATTATGATGTGTCTGGAGGATGTCTTGTTCTGGTTGAGTCGTGCTGGAGTTCTGAAACTGTCAGCTATCTGAATTTCAGAATCTCTTTGCATGTCTGGAAAGTTTTCTTTCATAATCTCATGGAGAAGAGCTCTGTACCTTGTGAAGACACTTCATTGCTTTCAGGAATCCCTATAAGATGAATTTTGGTTTTCTTTGAATTATCACAGAGCTCTCTGAGAGAGTTATCTGTTTTCCTCTCCATTTCTCTTCCTGTTTGAGAGTTTGGGAGTGCTCAAAATGTTTGTCTTTGATGTCAAAAATCCCTTCTTCTACTTGCTCCATTCTGTTATTGAGGGATTCTACTGTGTTTCTCAGATCTTTGAGGGCTGTAACTTCTTGTCTCAATGTGTCAAAATCTTTGGTCATTTGGTCTTTGAATTCATTGAATTCTTGAGATAACTTTTGGGTTACTGCTTGGAATTCTAATTTGATCTTATTTGCTATGCAGATTCTGAATTCAATTTCTGACATCACAGCTATTTGTGCATGGGATCTTGTGCTGTGTCTGCCCCCTTGATCCTTGGGGCAGATGATCTACTCTGATTATTCATATTGCCAGTGTTTTTCTGTTTATTTTGCCTCATGATTGTTTTTCACTGTTGCCTCTGGCCATCCTCAGAGTTGGGGAGGTGTCCCTCCAATATTAGACCCTAGCAGGATCACTCTATTGTTGCTGGATCTTTGTAGGGAGTGACCCTGTGTACTTCCTCTGTTCCTGACCCAGCTAGGGAGTTCTGGTTGTGGAAGCAGCTTCAGAGTGTGACACACCCGGATTCAGCAACATGGCCGGAGGTGGTGCGCACAGTTCTGGGAGTGCCTGGCACCAAGTGAGTTTGGCACAGAGAGCCCAAGGCTCCAGCGGTCTCTGTCCAGGAGAATGTCTCTGGTCAGTGGCAGGGAGGGCTCCAGAGGGCACATGGCTACCAGTGTTCCTGGCCAGATGAGCAGGCCCATGGGGAGGCAAGGAGGGTACAGGAGGGATGACGCGGGGTTGTGCGGTTCCCACAGGTCCTGGTCAGGGCATGCAGAGGCCTGGCGGGCGCAGCTCTTATGGAGGTCTGGGCCGTGACAAGCCCAGGTGTTTGAGGTTGCTATGCACTGTGACACCACAGCACTGTACCCAGGGCAACAGCCCAAGGCTCCAGTGTGCCAAAACCGGTCTCACTCTGCCCCTGAGGGTTAAGGCTATAAGGCAGCTCGGTCCCCGCCTTTAGGATGCTCAGTCACTAGGTTACTAGCTCCTGCCCGATCCTTGCTCTGCGACCCTAAGGTCAGAGCTTGCCAGGGCAGTTCTCTCAAAATGGCTCCCTTGGGCCCACAGCCAAATATTATTAGCTCCATCTGGCTCAGTGGCTCAGTGGCTCAGTCTGGGGCCCTAGACAATGCCCAAAATTCTCCTCACTCTTGCTCAAGCTCTCTCCAAGGCAGTTCAACTGAGTGCCAAGTCCAAAAACACCGAAACTGTTTACAGATAAGGCCTTTCCAGTTTGCAGTCTCACTGCTGCTTGTACTTACAGTTGCTGGTGGGATTAGGTTGATCAAACACATGCAAACACTTGCCAGTTTTCCACTGTTTTTGTCCTCCTCTTGGGGTCAAGAAGTCCCTTGCTGATTCCCTATATTCTCAAAGGGATAATTATAGGCACATCCCACTAGCCAGAGATGCCTGGAGTCTTATCTCTTCAGATTCACCATGCCCAGTTGCAGGGAAGCTGTTACTCGGCCGCCATCTTGCTCCACCCCCCAATTATTGGTAGATTTTAAAGAAACAAACATGATGTTCTCAGTTAAAGATGGAACGTGAAGAAATAAGAAAGTCATTAAATTCGGGTATATTCAAAATATACAAGAAATAGATATAGTTGAAAGAAATCATCAATACATAAACTCAGAAGACCGGATAGACGTCAAAATAGAAACGTGTTTTAGGTCCAGTGGTGGCAACTCCTTAATGGAACTCCAGGAATTTGACTTTTATCTTCTAAGCACAAGCCATTGAAGTTTATTATCTATAGGAACAAGAGGTAGACATGGAGGGCTAGTTCACGGATCAGACTAATAGATACCTGAAGATGGGGTATACAGAGAAAATAGAATAAAAGCAAGGTATTCAGGAGACATTTTCCAAAGAATTGTAAAGATAATACTCTCTGCACAATCAATTTTTAACCAAGTTTGGTGATGATAATGGGGAATTAGGACAGTAAAAAAACAAATACTTCATTTTAAATATTAGCTCACAGGCTGACAAATAAAACAAATGCCAACAGACACAACTGAGTTAACTATGCCAAGCAAGAAAATACACAGACCAGTAATTAAATTATGAGTACTTCTTTGAGGAAAAGGTCTGAGAATTTAGAAGAACAGCATCACAGCTGTTATGCTAATTAAGAACTGAAAACTACCATGCCAAACAGGACAGGATGAATCCATAGGTCTGAAAACAATTGGTTAAAATGATTTCTTTGCTCCCTGTTCAGGAAAATGTTCAGTTAGTTCCAGTAAGTGTCTGATGTCCTGAGGTCAAAATTTAGGATCCAATATCAGCCTCAACAGATTAAAATTGATTGGGATGAAATCCAAAAGTAAGTTTCAATATCTTGGGCATGAGTTGCTATAAAAGAAACATTTTCCTTATCAAAATTTTTTTCCATTGACAATTTTTCTTAAACATTCAATGTCATCATATAATAAAGACTTAGTCCCTCTGCTATTAGGATTTTTTTTTTCCCATCTTCCTTCTCACTTGAGGTCTAGGGTCTAAAATTCTACCTCCTATTTTTTTCCATGGAAAATTAAAATTGTATTAATGTATTATATCTTTGTAATGTTGTATCATATTCTTCTTACTTATAAAGTAGTTCTTGACTGCACCTTTCATTAGCAAGGGAAATATTATTTCTTTAAAAATTGTTATTTTTCCCCAATGCCCCTTCCCTAGGTACTTCAGAACTAGAGATTTGTCTTGTAAATTTTTAAAAGTACAAATGTTTTCTTTTCTCCTGCCCTATACATACAGATTTAAAACTGTAGAGAAGGCTCAGAATATAAAATGGTAAGGAAAGGAAGGGTGGGAGAAAATGATGTAAGAAATGAAAAATTAAAGATTGAAACTCAGCAAAGGGGAGAAGACAGAGAAGTAAGGACAAGGGGGCAAGATGTGAACTTCAATGGATCCTCTATTTCTAAAATTGTAGATGCCTTTAATTCCATTCAATGCTGAGTTAGCCAAGAAAATTTGTATTTAACTTTAATCAAGGTCTTAAAGGAAATTATTAGGATTTTTATGATACAATTCCAGACATACAGGATTCACGAGAGAAGAGAGTATTTGCATTTCCTGTCACACCCAAGCCCCACTTTTTTTTTTTCATTACCTGAAATAAAGTATCAGACAACTATTTATTTTTCCAAGGTAGAACATGTGGGCTGATTAAGTTCTTGTGGCTATTAGCCCTCTGTTATGTTATCCAATTAACAATCCCAAGATTATTTGTGTAGTTAGATTCTAACATTTCAGAGACATGAAAAAGAGAAAGCTTGTTGTTCAAAATAGGTTCCGTCTTAGATTTTTCTTGGGCATTTGCAGACATTCTTTCCTGAACAAGTCTTTAGACTGCTGCTGCCATCTAGGGAACTAATTTGATATTTCTCCACAGCTAATCAAGAAAATGACAGTCAGGCATTGTTTTGTTGTTGTTGCTGTGTGCTGTATGGCGGAGACAAAAGTATTATCTCTTTCCTCACAGATTATAGGCTCCTGGTTGAGACATCTATAACAAAAGATAGATTAACCAGGGAAAAACGCGTTTGTTTGTTTGTTTTTGCAGTTTTTGGTCCAGGGCTGGGTTTGAACCTGCCACCTCTGGCATATGGGGCTGGCACCCTACTCCTTTGAGCCATAGGTGCCACCCTAAAACATGTAATCTTTTTTTTAACATAAGTTTTACATGACATGGGAGTTTTCAGAAACAAAGGCCCACACAAACAGGAGAATTTGTGAATTTTTGTGAACAGCCATGCAGAAGGAGGATAGTAAGACAGAAGGATGTGATGGTATTCAACTGGGGGGAACTTAGTGAAGCCTGCTTGTTCAGATACTTCTCTGTGTTTCTGTTTCTTCAGAGATGAAAATGTTCCTTTTCTCCTGACATAGAGGGCACTTCTAGTTTTAATGGTCTTAAGTATGACATACTTCAGGGGATGGGCACTAGGATTTTTGACTACCTCCAGGGAAAAAGTGAGAGAAGATCATAGAGACCTTCCTGTTTCTGTTGTTTCTTCAGAGGGCAAGGTGTCATATCTCAAGGTAGAATGTCCTAAACCCCAGCATATGCATGATTCATATTCCATGATCAGGTATTAGCAACATCATTTTTTACTGGAACATTGTGCTCTAAATTGAAATCGCTTGTACATTTAGTTCACATCATAATATCTTCAGAATAATGTAATTCAAATGCATTTAATTATATTTTTATGAAATCAGTTTGCCAGAACTTGCATGACTTATAAAGGAGGTATTTAATAGAATTCATATGTGACCAGAAGCTACCTATCATTTCCACTAAAGATATTTGAAATCAAGCCTGATGGTCAATAATATCCATCTAAATATCTAGGTCATAGCAGTTAAGGATAAATTTATTTTTAAATTATTTGAGAAGTTAGCTACTAAAATGGAATATTTTCTTGAGTTCTTTTCCTCAAGTGTAAGAAAAGAGACTTTTGATCTTTCACCTTATGTTGCTGTTATCTTTTTGCTAATGAAGATCCTGTTGTGAAGAGACCATTGATATTGACAGAATTCTTTTTATTTTTTTATTTTTTTGACTCACAAGAATGTTTTTATTTTTACAACTGTATCAAACATTTTTATGTAGGCTTGTTTCCTTTCCCCCCAGGCTTAAGCAAATTCTTTTTTTTTTTTTTTTGGTTTCTTCCTTCATTTTTTTATTTATTTTATTTTTTTATTAAATCATAGCTGTGTACATTGATATGATCATGGAGCATCATTCACTAGCTTCACAGACCGTTTACCAAGTTTCACATATACTCTTGTAAGATGCACCGCTGGTGTAATCCCACCAATCCCCTTCCCTCCACAGAATTGTATGCCAAAGACCAAGGTGATAAATGCGGACCCCATGATATCAGGGGAAGGACTTATATCACGTGAAGTATAGGAGAGGGACCCAGGATGTAACCCTACAATCCAGAAATGCAGACTCTACTTCTTACAAAAAGGCTTCCTAAAACTGGTGAGAAGGTAGTTTTTAAAACTACCTTGCCAATGGTGAAGAATGAGGTCACTTTTTTCCTTCAGCCATTATGATTTCTAATTCCAAAAATTGTGATAAAAATAAACTTGTAGGAAACTGAAATACAAAACAACAAAAACATTCAAAAAGCAACTGAGCCCCCATTTTTAATTATTACATTTGATAATAAAAGATCTGATCCTATAAATCAGTATAAATATTTCTGCTCACTCTCAATTTCATTACTCACTGCTAATTGGTAGCAAACAATTCCTGAATTGATGTAGGTCCATGGACCACTCTTTGAATAGCAGAGGTCTTGGCTTTCCTATTTCTGAAACCAATTTCAGAGCATAATGCCTTGGTTAAATAAATTGATCCCATGAAAGCACAGGCTGTTACCCCTCTTCCTCAGACTTAAAAGCTTATATGTTTAGCACAGTGCCTAGGACTCTATTTCAAAAACGACAAAAGACAGTGGAATTTCAATTTATAAAATAAAGACAGAAATGTGAAGGATTCCATTTCATAAGCTCAATCAAGTATTCTAATTAAATTTTATATTTTCATTTTTTAGCCCCAGATCTTTTGTAGACAGAAGAGAATGCAAATGCAAAGCTGTCAGTACCCCAGGAGGCAATGTTGTGCCACAGAAGGGGCAGGATGTGATTCATGTAATAGTTTTAAGAGAGAGGAAGAAGGAAAACAATCTTTTTGGACTCCCAGGAAATAATAGCAAATCTGAATGATAACTGTTTTCTCCAAGTCTTAACATCTAATCTTCCAATATTGGTTCTCAGGGTCTCTAATTCCTGCGCCCACACCACCACTTACACACCAAGGCCTTAGCTCTCTTCTTCATACTCCAGACCCCTTAATACAACACACTGTGGTCATTCCTGTAGAATCCCCTTTAGACTTTGATTAACTCTTTTTTTTTCTTTTCTTTTCTTTTTTTTGGCAGTTTTTGGCCAAGGCTGGGCTTCTTCTTTTCTTTTCTTTCTTTTTTTTTTTTTTACATTAATGCAATCATGGGGTACAATGTGCTGGGTCTATATACAATTTAAAATGTTTTCATCATACTAGTTAACATAGCCTTCACAGCATTTTCTTAGTTATTCTGCTAAGACATTTATAATTTACACCTAGTAAATTTCACATGTAACATTGGTAGATGCACCGTAGGTGTGGTCCCACCAATGACTCTCCCTCCACCCTTACTCTCCTCCCAGTCCCCTCCCTCTCCCATTTCCTCTTCTTTTTGGGCTATAATTGGGTTATAGCTTTAATTGGTTTCATAGTAAGATTGAGTACATTGGATACTTTTCTTCCATTCTTGAGATACTTTGCTAAAAATAATATGTTCCAGTTCCATCCATGTAAACATATAAGAGGTAAAGTCTCCATCTTTCTTTAAGACTGCATAATATTCCATGGTACATACACCAAAATTTATTGATCCATTTATGGGTCAGTGGGCACTTGGGCTTCTTCCATGACTTAGCAATTATGAATTGGGCTACAATAAACATTTTATTACATATATCTTTGTTATAATGTGATTTTTTGTCTTCTTGATATGTACCTAGCAGAGGAACTGTAGGATTGAATGGCAGGTCTATTTTTAGAACTCTAAGTGATCTCCAAACATCTTTCCAAAAGGAATGTATTAATTTGCATTCCTACCAGCAGTGTAGAAGTGTTTCCTTTTCTCCACATCCACACCAACATGTCTGGTTTTGGGATTTTGTGATGTGGGCTAATCTTACTGAAGTTAGATGATGTCTCAAAGTAGTTTTGATTAGCATTTCTCTGGTGATTAAGGATGATGAGCATTTTTTCATGTGTCTGTAGACCATGCGCCTGTCTTCTTCAGAGAACTCTCTTCAAGACCCTTGCTGAGCCTGAGATGGGATAACTTGTTCTTTTCTTGCTAATATGTTTGAGTTCTCTGTGGATTCTGGCGATTATAACTTTGTTGGAGACATAACCTGCAAATATAGTCTCCCATTCTGAGGGCTGTCAGCTTGCTTTATTTACCATGTTCTTGGCTGTGCAGAAGGATTTTAGTTTGATCAGGTCCAAGTATTGTATTTTTGATGTTGCTTCAATTGCCTGGTGGGGTTGTCCTCATAAACTATTCGCCCAGGCCAATTTCTCCATGAGTTTTCCCTGCACTTTCTTCTAGTATTTTTATAGTTTCATGTCCTAAGTTTAAATCTTTAATCCAGTGAGTGTCTATCTTAGTTAATGTTGAGAGGTGTTTCAGTTTCAGTCTTCTACAGGTCCCAGCCAGTTTACCCATTTGTTAAATAGGGAACATTTTCCCCCACTGAATATTTTTAATTGGCTTGTCAAAGATCAAATAACAGTAAGTAACTGGGTTCATCTCTTGGTTCTCTACTCTGTTCCATACATCTAACTCTCTGTTTTTATGCCAGTAACATGCTGCTTTGATCATTTTCAATTTATACTATAGTCTGAGTTCTGGTAGCATAATTCCTACTGCTTTGTTTTTATTTCTGAGTAATGTCTTGGCTGTCGAGGATTTTTCCTGATTCCATATAAAGTGAAGTATTATTTTTTCAAGATCTTTAAAGTATGACAGTGGAGCTTTAATAGGAATTGCATTAAAATTGTATATTGCTTTGGGTAGTATGGACATTTTAACAATGTTGATTATTCCCAGCCATGAGAATGGTATGTTTTTCCATTTGTTAACATCTTCAGCTATTTATTTTCTTAGAGTTTCATATATCTCTTTACAGAGATCTTTCATGTCCTTTGTTAGGTAAACTCCCAAATATTTCAACTTCTTTGGCACTACTGTGAACAAAATAGAGTCCATGACTGTTTTTTCAGCTTAACTATTGTTGGTATATATAACGGCTACCAATGTATGACTGTTGATTTTGTAACCTGAGATGCTGCTGTATACCTTGATTCCTTCTAATAGTTTTGTAGTATAATCCCTGGTGTTTTCCAGATATACAATCATATCATCTGCAAAGAGTGAAAGTTTGATCTCTTCTGACCCTATATGGATACCCTTGATAGC
Source organism: Nycticebus coucang (assembly GCF_027406575.1). Lineage (NCBI taxonomy): Eukaryota > Metazoa > Chordata > Mammalia > Primates > Lorisidae > Nycticebus > Nycticebus coucang. The sequence continues at coordinate 38,796,380 of NC_069798.1, forward strand.
CTTTTCTTCCCTAATTGTGATGGCTAAAACTTCCATTACAATGTTAAAGAGCAGTGGAGACAATGGGCAACCTTGCCTGGTTCCTGATCTAATTGGGAATGATTTCAATTTAACTCCATTCAATATGATGTTGGCTGTGGGTTTGCTGTAGATGGCCTCTATCAGTTTAAAAATGTCCCTTCTATACCCATTTTCTTAAGTGTTCTAATCATAAAGGGATGCTAGATATTATCAGAAGCTTTTTCTGCATCAATTGAGAGAATTATATGTTCTTTGTCTTTTAATTTTTTATGTGCTGAATTATATTTATAGATTTATGTAAATTGAACCAGCCTTGAAATCTTGGGATAAAACTCACTTGGTCATGGTGTAAAATTTGTTTGATGTATTGCTGGATTCTGTTTGTTAGGATGTTGTCGAATATTTTTGCATCAATCTTCATTAGTGATATAGGTCTATAATTTTCTTTTCTTGTTGGGTCCCTTCCTGGTTTGAGGATCAAGGTGATGTTTTCTTCATAGAATGTGTTGGATAGTATTCCTTCTTATTCTATATTTTGGAAAAGGTTGAGTAATATAAATACTAATTCCTCTTTAGTTTTGGTAGAATTCTGATGTGAAGCCATCTGGTCCTGGGCTTTTCTTTTTAGGAAGATTTTGTATAGTTGATGCTATTTCAACTTGGTATAGCCTGTACAACATTTCCACTTGATTCTTGCTAAGTCTTGGATGGTGATGTGCTTCCAGGTATTGGTCAATTTCCTTCAGATTTTCATATTTCTGAGAATAAAGTTTCGTGTAATATTCATTAAGGAGATTTTGAATTTCTGAAGAATCTGTTGTTATTTCATCATTATCATTTCTAATTGATGAAATTAGAGATTTTAATCTGTTTTTCTGGTTAGGTTAGCCAAAGGTTTATCTATTTTATTGACCTTTTCAAAAAACCAACTTTTTGATTTATTGATCTGTTGTATAATCCTTTTCTTTTTAATTTCTTTAAATTCTGCTCTAAGTTTGGTTATTTTTTTATTCTGCTGTGTTTGGAATTGGAATGTTCTTCCTTTTCCAGTTGCTTAAGATGTTTCATTAAGTTGTTAAGTTCCTCTTTTCCCATTCTCTTGAGGAAGGCTTCCAGTACTATAAATTTCCCTCCTAGGATTGTCTTTGCAGTATCACAGAGGTTCTGATAATTCATGTCTTCCTTATCGTTTTGTTCCAAAAATTTAGTAATTTCCTTCTTAATCCCTATGACCAAGCTATCATTCAGCATAAGGTTATTCAGCTTCCATGTTTTTGTATGAGTATGCAGATTCCTGTTATTACTGAGTTTACCTTTTATTCCATGATAGTCAGAGAAGATGTAATGAATAATTTCTACTCCTTTAAATTTGCTGAATTTAGACTTGTGACCTAAGATGTGATCAATATTGGAGTATGCTCTGTGGACTGATGAGCATAATGTGTATTCAGTTTTATTATGATGAAATGTTCTGTAGATGTCTGTTAAATTCAAATATTGAATGGTTAAGTTGAATTCCAAATTTTTGTTGCTTAGCTTCTTATTGGAGGATCTATCCAACACTGACAAACGAGTGTTAAAATCTCTGACTATTGTGGAGCTGGAGGAAATCAAGTTTCTCATGTCTTTTAGAGTTTCTCTTGTAAATTGAGTTTCATTCTTTTTTTTTTTTTTCTTTGCAAATAGATTTTATTTTTACCTTTTGGGTCATTGCAATGAAAAGAAGATTGTGCGATTTGTGTATGGATATTGAGACCTTTTTCTTTTTTTTTTAATTTTTTTATTAAATCATAACTGTATACAATGATATGATTATGGGGCATCATACACTCACTTCATAAACCGTTTGACACATTTTTATCACAGTGGTTAACATAGCCTTTCCGGCGTTATCTCAGTTACTGTGCCAAAACATTTACATTCTTGTTGGGTGCATCAATGTTAATAATTGAAATCTCATGTTGAGTGTTACCCTTTACAAATATGAAGTGACTATGTTTATCTTTCCTTACTTGTTTTGGTTTAAAGTCTATTGTTTCTGCAAATAAAATTGTAACACCTGCTTTTTTCTGATTTCCATTTGCCTGAAATATAGATGACCATCCCTTCACCCTGAGTCTATATTTATCCTTTAAGGTAAGATGAGATTCTTGTATGCAGCAGATATCTTGCCTAAGTTATTGTATCCAGTCAGCCAACCTGTGCCTCTTTAGAGGACAATTTAAGCTATTTACATTAATTGAGACTATTGATAAGCCTGGTATAATTTTAGGTATTGAGTTTTTTGGAAGTCTACTGGACATTTTTAATTCTTTTGCCACTGTGGAAGTTTGAATTTGATCAAAAGTTTCTGAGTAAATTTACTTTTGTGGAGGAGGACTGTGCTGGCCATTATGGAGGATAGATCTGAGAATATCCTGGAGAGCTTGTTTAGTTATGGCAAATTCTACAACATGTGAATATCATTAAAGTATTTAATTTCTCCGATATAAATGAAACTCAGTTTAGCAGGATACAAGATCATGGGTTGAAAGTTATTTTGTTTTAGGAGATTAAAATTTGATGACAACCCTCTTCTAGCTTAGAAGGTTTCAGCAGAAAGATATGCAGTCATTCTAATATTCTTCCACTTGTATGTTATGGTTTTCTTACATTTGCCTGCTTTCAGAATTTTCTCTTTCATGCTGTCTTTAGTGAATTTAATTATGTTATGTCTGGAGGTTGTCTTATTCAGGTTGAGTCGTGGTGGGGTTTTGAAACTATGTGCTATCTGAATTTCAGGATCTCTTGGCATGCCTGGAATGTTCTCCTTCATAATCTCATAAAGAAGTGCCTATGTGCCTTGCAAAGCCACTTTGTCACCTTCAGGAATACCTATAAGGTGAATATTAGTTTTCTTTGATTTATCCTAGAGCTTCAGAGAAAATGATCCGTTTTTGCTCTCATTTTCTCTTCCTCTTTGAGCACTTGGGAGCATTCAAAAGCTATGTCCTCAATGTCAGAAATCTTTTTTTCTGTTTGCTCCATTCTTTTACTTAGGGATACCACTGTATTTCTCAGATCTTTGAGGGCTGCAAATTCTTGTCTCAATGTGTCAAAATCTTTGGTGATTTTGTCTTTTAATTCATTGAATTTTTGAGACAATTTTTGAATTGCTCTTTAAATTTCTAGCTCCAACTTTACCTCCATTCTATTAATCTTATTTGCAATCCAAACTTTGAATTTGATTTCTGACATCTCAGCCATGTGTCTATGAATGAGATATTCAGTTGTGTCCACCATATCGTTCCTTGGGGGAGTTGATCTACTCTGGTTATTCATGTTATTCGAGTTTTTCTGCTGATTCTGCCCCATGATTATTTTATACCGTTTGGCTAAATGAGGATATAAGGTGAAATTCTGTTGGGGGGCTCCTGGAGTAGTGATTAACCAGTCCTTTGCCCAAGAGCTGGAACTGGTATCTGTACCTTTTCCCCTAAAGCTTTGCAAAGGATCTGTACAGTGCTACTACCTGAGACACTGGGGACTTACTTTGTGTGATAGGGGTAAGTGGCTCTGTCTTGTTTTCAGCTTGTCTCTGTCCTACCTTAGTGAATTAGTTACTCTGGGTTGAAGTCTTAACTGTGGAGAAATACCACCAATTAATTCACCCCACCCCCTATGGGCAACCACTGGAGAAGGAAATTCAAATATTCCCAGAACCACACACCCAGGATACCACTTTGGATAGTCCTCAGGTGATTGGCCCAGTTTGAGAAATCCAAATCACTTATCCCAGTCAGCACCTGGTCTCAAGTGAGGAAGTTCAAAAGGTCTCCAGCAACTAAATAGCAGGGTTATGCTGTCAGCTTGAGTATGACTCTTGCTGGTGCTCTGTGGAGTCAGAATGACCCCCCAACACACACAGAAAATGAATTAGTCTGGGAAGGTTGATGCATTTTTCCCCACCTTGCATCTCTGTCACACCCAGTCACTGGTAACCCTGCAGGGCTATGACCCAGTTCCCTCCAAGGAGCAGATCCTCCAGGGGTTTGAGCCTGCCTGAATCACTGAGAGAATTTTTGTCTTCTCAGCCAGGCCTCCACACTCTGCCACCATTTGGCAGGGGAAGCTGAGGCCTCACAACCTTGGGTGGTTAATGGAAGATGGGGCAGTTCACTCAGTTCCAGCCCTGCCCCTGATGCTGCTGACACTTAAATTTGCACCTAATTTGTGATTCTGTCCTGGCTATATTCCCCTGCAGACCAGGTGCTTTTTGAGTTCACAGAAACTGCAACTCAGCCCCTATCTGTGCTGCTGCCCAGAGCTGGTGTTTCTATCTCCCCTGAAGTCTGTGTTGGGGTGGGTGAGGTTAGAACTCACACTCAGCTCAGAGTTCCAGCCTGGGCCCACCTGTCTTTTTCTCAACAATGATCCCCTGAGGGCTGGGTGTTTCTTAGGCTCACTAAAGCAGTCCTGGCACAGCCCCTCCCTGGGGATAGGGAGTATGCCATCTCTGCACATGTGTCTTCAATTCTCCATTCCACCATGGTCCACCCAGGCCATTACTGCCTCAGGCATACCCTTTGCTCACAGGGCATATGTTACCATCCCAGATCTATTCCTCCATTGTCTTCCACCAAAGAAGATGCCCAGCTTCCTCTGGTTGCCCAGAGAGAAAACAGGCAGTGTCCTTCCAAAATATCCCCAGGGGTATGAGCCCTATTGTTTCCGCTGCTGCTGCTCTATGCTTGGGGATACTACCTCACCATTTCCCCATATGGTTACTTCAGTCGACCATTTTCTCCTTACCCGGTGCTGCAGAATCAGCACAGACCTTCAACAGCCCATGCCCTGTCCACGACTCTTGAGAAAATGCCCAAGAATCTGGACATCATGGGTGAAAGGCTTCCAGACTTCAGGGTGAAAGTGGAGGGGAGTATTGGGAGTTCAGAATTGCAGGTAGAGAATATATACAGTTTTATGCCTTGGCCTGGCAAGAGAGAGCCATGGCACCCTAGTAGGGGAAGGAGGTCTGGTTTATAGAGGATCTCTCCCGTGGGTTAAAATGGGAGCACATTTGAACTCCGCTCATTTGTTTGTAGAAAGTATACTGCAAGCCATTCTCATGGGGAAGGGGACTCCCGTCCACTTGGTGATGGATTTTGTACCTATTATTTGTATCCTTGGGGTCGCAGCTTACCTCAGCAGGCTTGATGTGAATTCTACAACCTTCTCTCTTGGCTCAGCTCTAAACCATCAGCTTACTTGCTAAACTTCTGTCCTTTAACTCTCACTCTGGATGAGAACTTCTATGGAAAGCTGGCTTCAGTTGACCATCTTGCCTCTGCCCCCCCATTGTAATTTCCTGGAACAGGGTTTGAACCTGACACCTCCAGTAAATGGGGCCAGAGGCCTACGCCTTGAACCACAGGCACTGCCCTTAACTCATTTTTTTATTATGTTCCAATGGAGACATTTTTTCCATCAATCACCCTGTCTCTTGTTGCGTGACCAGAGATGCGAATGAACAGCAGCTTTGCTGTGGGTGTAAACTCACTCCTGTAATTGTTAAGTCAAGAAACAGACTACACACAGTTAGATGAGATGAAATGGCACGTAGCAAAAATCTTTATTCCAAATTTTGGTTTTATACTCTTCCAGTCACTTAATCTATTATCTATTAGCTGAAATTTAACTTGAAAGGAAATATTTATCATATCAATGCAATCACCTGTGTAGTACATCTTTTCTTCTAAACAGTGACTAATTTCCAAGCAGGTCACAAAGATGAAAATAGTCACAGGGGAACAGAGTTAATAGAAGAATATCTTCAAGCATTCACTCAGTTTACTCAGTATGAAGTAATGACTGTGTCCTTCCTTCAGGGCAGAGTATCTATAGACCTCTGACAATATGTTGTTAACATATGTCAACCCTCTGACCCGTATTTCTAAGGAAGAACAGCATGCCCTTTGATCTCAGGCTTCATGGGGTGTACAGCTTCAGAGGAAAGGCCTAAGGAATTTTACAACTCCAAAAAAAGCCTAACTCTGTGAGTAACCCAGTGGGGTCCAGATCTCTTAAGCCTCTGGAAGAAAAGCAATTCATTTTAAACTCACACTGAATTTACTTTGCGTGCTTGTTGTAGGATATGTTTATTTCTAAATATTATCCTACATCTCTTTGTAAGTTTTTTTTTTTTTTATTGTTGGAGATTCATTGAGGGTACAATAAGCCAGGTTACACTGATTGCAATTGTTAGGTTTGATTTATTTCATCCTATTGGTGCTTTCTGGATAAAATGTGTTTAAAAATCTACCATATTTATAAGTCCCCATCAATCACATGGTTAGCTTCATTCATCCACACACATTTCTTCTTCCTGTAATATATTAATCTCCTCCTAACAGGAGCCTTCCCTCTGTTCTCTTCCTCATAAATTATTTATTCCTTAACCCACTGAAATTTAACCCTGGACTCTAATTTTAAACAGAAAGTGTCAAGATCACCAGTGACCTCACCACTTACCCATGTGCTGGAAATATGGCAAAAGTCCTCTTTTTTGGTGTCTATGCCTTCTCTGCTTGTTTGTCTGGATGTCTGCCCTTTGCTCCATATTCATATCGAGAGACTAACCTCACACTTCCACCAAGTGGAACCTGATTCCATGTTTGCTGATGTAGCACATACACAATGAAAATTTGTTCTTTGATATCCTGGACTTTTCAATTTAGGTCATTTTATGTTCTTCTTAGATTGTTTTTCTATATCTTCAATTCCCAGAGAAGATATATCTGAGAAGAAAGAATACTCATGACACAGTTTTTAAAGTTGTGTCTCACCTCTCTCTTCTTACACCTGTTTGTCTTCCTAAAACCTCTTTTCTCATCTTTCAGTCCTCTCCACATCTATGCATCTTATTGTACTCCAGCACACACTTATGCCTTTTCTTCTTTTCTGGTTGATATTTTCTTTCCATAGATTTAACTCTTCATCATTGTTAGTTTTATTTGTAGCACTTTTAACCATCTAAAGTTATATCATTTATTTTTATCTTATTGTTGGCTTCCATAACCAGACTATAAGCTCTTTGAGGGCAACAGTTTGCCTTTCTCATTACTGGGAATGCTGTCTGGGTTCTCAGAGCACAAATAATCCAGCTTTTCAATTGACATATGAAGAAGCTGAATTAAAAAAATAATCAAATTATTTATGCAAGGTTAAAGTTTGGAAAGCAATGCTAAAAATTAAATCCAAACCTCTCCCTACTCCCAGTCTTTCTCCACATTTCCACAGAAGTATCATTAAAAACAGACACTGAATGAGGCAGTGCCCACGGCTCAAGAAGTGGGGTGCTAGCCCCATATACCAGAAGTGGTGGGTTCAAACCTGGCTCCGGCCCAAAACTGCAAAACAAACAAACAACAACAAAACAAACAAACAAACAAACAGATAACTTCCCGTGGGCATAAAATCATTTTTGAATGTTTCCTAAGAATTTAAGAATATTTGGTGTTTTAGTTCATAATATATATTGCCCTAGATTTAACTGAAACATTAGTAATTGAATAATGACTATTTTTTTGTCATGATGCATGTTGTGTATTCTGATGATATTGGTATGAAATAATCTGCTATTCAAATTCTGGTTCAAGAATGTACTTGCTACCTGAGAATTGATCAAATTGAATAAACTTTCTATGTCTCTGTTTTCTTGTATTTAAAATGAAGACACTTATGCCTAGTAATTTGAAGAGTTTTATATAAATGAAAAGAAATAAAACTTGTCAAACTCTTAGAAGAGATGCCTGACAGATAGGAAATGGACAATTAATGTTAGAGGTGATTGTGATCTTCACTGTGTGGACACATAATGGTGGAGTAAGATCTAAAATTAAAACCCAACACTATGTGCACTTTGTCATCTGAAACTGAGAAAGCCCTGGCTGACTCCTGTACTCTACCCCTGAAAGTAAAGTCCCCTAATAATCACCCTTATCATGGGGATGAGATACAGTTCTGGTTTATCGCCAAGGAGTTTCCATTCCCTAACAGTCCACAGAATTATTCAGACAAGCCAATTATATCCTCCTGTGAAAATTGGTGATTGCCCCATCTGTTTGACTTTATGATATCTGCCTCTCACAGCTCCCGGTGGCTCACTGTGTTCCAGAGTTCTACCTACCCCTATGTAGCCCTGATGGCCTGTGGTGTCTGCCTCCCCTGGACTGTGACCATACATGACTTAAACTGCTATGTCATCTGCCCAGGGTCAGATGTCATGCATTTGTCTGTGTCTGTGACCATAGGGCCAGAATCCAAGTTGGTGAATAGGAGGGGATTAAAAGAGTGACAATAGGTCCTGATTTGGGAAATAATCCAAGCTAGTCCTCAAACCCTATGATGAAATAGTCTGCTTTTTGGCAATCTGATCTCAGCCAATATCCAACACAAAACATGTGTTTTAGTTGAACTGTTCTGCTTTGCTTCAAAGGAGACTTGATCATGCATGTTATGATATATAAAAATAAAATCTGACCAGATTTATGCCCTACTTTAAATCCTCCGCAGGCTTTATTGGGGCAAACAAAATGGCCGGTATTACAACAGACTGTGACCTATTTTCCCTGCCGCATCCTATCATGTACTTTGTGTTTAAATAATAGTAAGCTACTCCAATATTTTTATTTCATACTTGTGAGTTTTTGTGATTTCATTCCATCTGCTTTTCTTCACTTGGATAATAGAAATTATGCTTCAAGAAACAACACACACAATCTTTTCTAAGAAAACCTTTCTGAATTGAAAATAGAATCATTGAGCCAATGTCCCTCATTGCAGGTCATTAAGAAATGAGTGATGGACATCTTCTTTCTCTTCACCTTTCCATGAGAAACTGTGTCTTATTTATCTCTGGACTCCAAATGCCTGGAGTAGGTGATGGCCAGCACTAAATACTGGCAGTGGAACTGATCTGATCCACTGCTTTCCTCTGAATATAGGAGCACTGCACTTTGGAGACACTACTCTCCACTCTTTGTTAGTTCACACACTTCAAGTACTTCAACACTACACTCAAAATCAGGCTCACATTGTACTTTAATTTATGCTGAGGCCATATTCTATGCTCAAATATAATAATTTCTTATGAGAAGACACAATTGCAAATAAAAAGAAAGCTTTATTGGAAAGTCTTATAAAGTATAATTCAGATACCAGTAGAGACATTATTATCTTTAGCATATACACAAAGCTAAGGTAATTTTCACTGTGTATTATGGAAAGATGCATGCCCTCCCAGACATTTCTAAAAAATCCTGAAAGGGTAACATTATCAGAGTCCCATATAGAAGTGACCACTTACTTCTTCTGAATTATTTAACTGGCTTAATAACATCATTTCATATGCATTATTGCATTTATATTGTTTACTGCTCATATTTTTAAGTGGGAGTAGTCATAAAACAGTATAAATTGTTAAAAGCACATAAAACACTTGATTTTTGAAGTAGATAAAATTCACAAAAGACAGATGCATATGTAGGTAGCCTTGGTGGACAAACAGATGGAATGTATAGTTTGTCAAATATATATGAAATTGAATATTAGATACATTTCTCTTTAAGTATTTGTGCAGTTCTTGGCTCATGTCAATTTTTGCCCACTGACAACATTGCCATCGTATGTGATCCTCCTTAATCTTTAAAACTTCTCTTTTCTATGCATTTACCTAGGGTAACTTAGCAATAAAACAACCAAATGACTAGTTACCTTAGTCCACTTTGCTGTTGCTGTAATAGAATACTACAGACTAATTTATTTGAAATGAAATTTAATATTTTCATAGTTCTTGAGGCTGAGAGGTCCATGATGGAGGGGTGCACAGATGGTTATGCCCTTGACTATGAATGGCCTTGGTGCTACATCCTTCTACAGAAGGAGGTGGAAGGGCATGAGAGTGCTGGAGAGCCAAAAGCTTCCTAACTTTACCTCATCAGAGAATAAGAGGCTGCTTTTAAAACCATTCATATCAAGACAACATTGACAGAGTTACATGTTAATTTTTCCAATATCTTTAGAATAGGATTTGGGGTATTAAACTCTGTACAGATGTAACATGTAATAACTGGGAGTCATTAAATAAATACTTTGATTGACTGGTCTCACCCATTTTTAAAACTTCTATATTTTCTTGACCTGACATTTGTCAAACTATTTAGAAAGAGAATGAAATCCCCTAGAAAAAAAATTAAACATTGATTTTTAGTAAGGTTTCATGTATTAAGTGACACTCAATATTGGAGAAGTGAATATTTTTTATATTTTCCCTGGGAATATGACCACTACTTTTTCTTATAGATGTATATGTATATATAAGATTCACTTTGAAAAGTCATTGCAATTCTTTAAAATAAGTGATGTTTTCAAATACCTATCAATGAAAAATAGAAGTTAATTACAGTGCATATTTTCAATTTATTAGGTCTTTTGGACATCTAGAAACAAGAATTTTGGGACAAATTTATTTGATAGAAATTAAGAGTTGGGTGATAAAAAAAAGAACTTTATTTTAGCAATATTTTTCTTTGTCTCATCTTCTGCCATTAACATGATGAATTAGGCATGGCTGATGGGAGACTTTTGTAGATTCTTCGAAGTTCCATTTTATACATTCAATCCATCACTTTTAAATGTACTGCTTTGCCTGCCTTAAGATCATTCATACGCTTCATGAGATTTAGACATTCATTTTCTCTGTCTGAAGATACAATTATATATGACTGACATATCTATAGGTTTAAAATAACATGATTTACTTTATATTTAAGAGCCTGATATAGTCATAGAAAAATAGAAGTAAAAACTAAAGATGGACTATATATCTGTTTCTTTCTCAAACTTCTAAATGTTGATATGGCCACATGAAAATGAAAATGTGAATTGTTGTCCAAATTCTGGAATATTCAGTTGTTTCGCAAAAAAACTTTAATTTCCTATAATCTTCCCAAGCAGAATAATTACTTTACTCTGGAGAATTCAATTACATGAAGCAATTTGTTGCTCCTTTCAAGAGTAATGTCTGGAGACTGACCTTTTTTCTTGCTGCAAATGCTTTGATAAGAATGTTATTCCAAAGTCTTTTTACACAAATCCATTCTGTGCAGTGGATTCTGATTATTCTTCTTATAGCATCATGTTTAGTATATATAGCAATTACATAATTATAAAAATAAATGATACCAGGTGGGGCAAATTAGGGTTCTGAATGATAGTTTCAGCAGTCAGGCAGGACTATGGAGGTACAAATCAGGGAAAATGAATGATGTTTCACCACCTCAGTGATTAAAAAAAGATTGTTAAGAAGAGAAGATTTTATATGGACATGTAGAGAAAGCATGTATATGTTTATGTATGTAAGTGTGTGTGTGTACCAAGGGTGCCAATAAAAGTATGCAAAATTTAGGAGATGTTACCTATGTGTGACTTTTCAAAGCTGAATTGAATCATAATAGCAATATATAGTATGATGTTTCCTCAAAAGATGCCATTAATCAAATGAACGCAGCACCATCTGACAAGCAGGACAGTAAAAGAAAATGGTAGAAACATGGTTGTCATTCAAGCACCACAAGACCATTCTGAAGTGGTATGTGAAGATACAGTGACAATAGAGACGTGAGTTTGCCACAGAACCTTCAACGTGTCTAACAATTGCATGCATTCATGGTAAGGTTGAGATTCATGGCACTATGTGTGACGTGTACAAGGGAAGACTCAGGATGCCTCACACAACAAGTCCTGCTTCTTCTGCTATGTTGGAACAGTTACACACTTGCCACAGAAATCTGCCAAACAATGTGCATGTGAGACAAGAGTTAGCAGAACAAGCATAAAGCACACTCTTAAAACAGTAAAGTGGAAAGTTTCCATCTCAAAATTAATACATGCACTGAGATGTGAGAACTTCCTCCAGTGGGAATTGGACAGGACAATGGATGGGTTGAAGTGTAGGATAATATTTAGAAATAAACATATCCTACATCAAGCACACAAAGTGAATTCAGTGTGAGTTTAAAATGACTTGCTTTTCTTCCAGAGGCTTAAGAGATCTGGACCCCCCGGGTTACTCACAGAGTTAATCTTTTTTGGAATTGTAAAATTCCTTAGGCCTTTTCTCTGAAGCAGTACACCCCGTGAAGCCTGAGATCCAAGGGCATGCCGCCCTTCCTCAGAGATATGGGTTGACATATGTTAACAACATATTGTCAGAGGTCTATAGGTACTCTGCCCTGAGGGAAGGACACAGTCATTACTTCATACTGAGTAAACTGAGTGAATGCTTGAAGATATTCTTCTATCAACTCTGTTCTCCTATGGCTACTTTTGTCTTTGTAACCTGCTTGTAAACTAGTCACTGTTTAGAGGAAGAGATTTACTGCAGAAGTGATTGCATTGATATGATAAATATTTCCTTTCAAGTTAAATTACAGATATGTAAAAAAGAAGATAAGATGATGAAACTAATAGATAATGGATTAGGTGTGTACGTGACTGGAAGAGTATAAAACTAAAACTTGGAATAAAGAATTTTGCTATATGCCATCTCATGGTGTATAGTCTGTTTCTTGACTTGATAATTACAGGAGTGAGTTTACACCCACGGCAAAGCTGCTGTTCATTCACGTCTCTGGTCACGCAACATTGAAGAGATGAGGTTGAGTTTCCCTCATTTTCTCCTCTCTTAAAACCCCTTGTCTTCTACCTATAGTGGACTTTAAAGGATGTATGTAACATAGAAAAGTGGCCACACTGGTGAAGCTTTAGGAAGAAATTGAAATGGTATATACAGCAAGACAAATGGACACTGTGATCAACATTGTTTAAGCAGTAGTTCACTGTAATCAGAAGGGTCTGGATTCCAGTGGTAACCACTCTGGACACATTTGACGCAAAAGGTCAAATGTGATTTGCATTCATCTTTTGTTATAGATATACACTGAGTGTTACAATATTAATACAATTTTCTCCTTTCTTAAAATGTGTATACAATCTTTGGCATCCTCTGCATGTGTGTGTGTGTGTGTGTGTGTGTGTGTGTGTGTGTGTGTCTATGTGTATGGAGGGGTGACACAGAAATTCCAGCAGAAGCTATAGAGTTAACAAAAAATGCTGAGGACAGGTATTTTATTGCCACCCATAAGATCTATACAATCTGGGTTGGAGACAAGATGGCTGACTGAAGCCAGCTTTCCACAGAGGCTCCTGTCCAGAAGAAGACTTAAAGGACAAAAATTTAGCAAGTAACCTGGTGGATTTGAGCTGCACCAAGAGAGAATGTTGAAGAACGCACATCAGCCCCACTGAGGTGAGCTGCGACCACAAGGATACAAACAAAAGGTACAAAATCCATCACCAAGCGGACAGGAGACCCCTCCCCCACGAGAACAGCTTGGAGTGCCCCACAAACAAACTGGCAGAGTTCAAAGGTCCTCCCACTACACTCCACCAGAAAGACCCTCTAAAAATTGGACCTGCCTCCCCTACTAGGGTGCCATGGTGTTCTCCTGCCAGGCATAAAACTGTATGAAACTGTATATATTTTTTACCTGCAACTCTGAGCTCCCAGCATTCCCCTCTACTCTCACTCTGAAGTCTGGAGGCCTGTCCCCCAGGAGTTCAGATTCTTGGGTGATTTCTAGAGGGGAGTGGATAGTGCCTAAACTGCAACTGGTCAGTGCTTACTCCAGGGCACAGGAGCGAGGAGAGGACAGTTGGCTGAGAGGGAACCACACAAGAGCAGCAGTTCCCTGAGGCTTGGAGCAGCAGCCGTCTTTTAGCAGAAATATAGCTCACTCCCAGATATTCTGAAGCCACACCCCCTGTCTCCCTGGGCAACCAGAGGAGGCCAGCAATAACCTGTGAGTAAAGGATTTGCCTGAGGCGGTACCGATTCACAGACCCGGGAAGCTCCCAGGGCAGGACTGACCCAGAGGACCACTTTACTGAGCCTAAGACAAACCTGGTCCTCAGGTGATCATCAGTTATAGACAAAGGAAGGCAACAGGATAGAACTGACAGGTAACCTAACACAAACCAGCAGGAGCAAAGACAGGGCTTTGGAACTCAAAACAGCTTCTCTTCTGTAGGGGAATTTAGCAGCTCTGTTTGGTTCTGTCAGTAACATCAATCAGGGGTGGGGCTGGACCTGAGTGAACACAACCCAACCTTCACCAACCGCCCGAGGCTGTCAGGCCTCACCTCCTCCTGCTAGATAGAGGCAGAGCGCAGCAGCCTGGCTGAGCAGAAATAGATTTCCTTGTGATTCAGGCAGGTGCAAACCTCTGGAGTATCTGCTCACTACAGGCAACTGAGTCAAAGCCCTGCGTGGCTATCAGTGACTGGATGTAACAGAGGTACAAGGTAGGGAAGGAGGCATCAACCTTCCCAGACTGATCTATTTGCTGGGTGGATCCTCCTGACTCCACGCAGCACTGGAGCAAGGCATATTAGAGTAGCCACCAGACCCCTGTGATACAGTTCCCAGAGACCTTTTAAACTCTCCCACCAGAGACAGGTGCTGACTGAGACAATTGATTTGCACCTTTTGAACTGAGCCAATCGCCTGAGGACTATTCAGGTGGTGCCCTGGGTGTGTGGTTGTGGAAGGTTTGATTTTCCTTTTCCAATTGTTGCCTGTGGTAGGTGGGGTGACTTAATTACTGGTATTTCTCCACAGCTGAGACTTTAATCCAGAGTAACTGTTTCACTAGGGTCGAACAAAAACCAGCTGAAAACAAGACAGAACCACTTAGCCCCACCACACCAAACAGGGCCAAAGTTTTTCAGGCCATAGCACTGTAGGGGTCCTGGACAAAGCTCCAGGGAAAAATTAAAGGGTGTAAAACAATCATGGGGTGTAATCAGCAGAAAAACTCTGGTAACATGAATAACCAGAGTAAATCAACTCCCCCAAGGAAAGATATGGCAGATGTAATTGAAGATCTCATTCATAAACAACTGGCTGATATGTCAGAAATCAAATTCAGAATTTGGATTGCAACAAAATTAATAAAGTAGAGGACAATTTGGAATTGGAACTTTGAGCAGCAATTCAAATGTCGGAATTAGGAATTCGTGGAGAAATTCAAAAGTTGTCTCAAGAATTTAAAGAATTTAAAGACAAAACGAATTTAGACACACTGAAGCAAGAATTTTCAGCCCTCAAAGATCTGAAAAATACAGTACAATCCCTCAGTAACAGAGTGGAGCAAGCAGAAGAATGAATTCCTTACTTTGAAGACAAAGCCTTTGAACACTACCAAACTCTCAAAGAGGAAGAGAGATGGAGAGCAAAAACGGAACATTCTCTCAGAGGGCTCTGGGATAATTCAAAGAAGCCTAATATCTGACTCATTGGAATCCGTGAAACCGATGAAGTGGCCTCGCTAGGCACAGAGGCCATTCTCCACGAAATTATGAAAGAGAATTTTCCAGACATGCCTAGAGATTCTGAAATTCAAATAGCAGACAGTTTCAGAACCCCGCATGACTCAATAAGAATAAGACATCCCACCGGCATATCATAAATAACTGCACTAAAGTTAATATGAAGAAGAAAATTCTCAAAGCAGCCAGACAAAAGAAAGCCATTACCTACAAAGGGAAGAATATTAGAATGACTGCAGATCTCTCTGCTGAAACTTTTCAAGGCAGAAGAGGGTGTTCATTGACTTTTAATCTCTTAAGCAAAATAACTTTCAACCCCGGATCCTGTATCCAGCTAAACTGAGTTTCATTTATGATGGAGAAATTAAATACTTTAATGACATTCATATGTTGAAGAAATTTACCATAACTGAACAAGCTCTTCAGGATATTCTCAGACCTATCCTCCATAATGACAAGCCAAATCCTCTACCACAAAAGTAAACTCACTCAGAAACTTTTGATCAAACTCCAACTTCCACAGTGGGGAAAGGATTACAAATGTCCACTGAACTTTTGAAAAACGCGATACCCAAAATTTACCAGACTTATCAATATTCTCCATTAATGTGAACAGCTTAAACTGTCCTCTAAAGAGACACAGGTTAGCTGACTGGATACAAAAACTCAGGAAAGATATTTGCTGCATACAACTCACATCTTACCTTAAAAGACAAATACAGACTCAGTGTGATAGGATGGTCATCTATATTTCAGGCAAATGGTAATCATAAAAAAGCAGGTGTTGCAATTTTGTTTGCAGATACAATATGCTTTAAACCAACAAAAGTAAGGAAGGAAAAAAATGGTCACTTCGTATTTGTTAAGTGTAATACCCAATATAATGAGATTTCAATCATTAATATCTGTGCACACAACCAGAATGCAACTCAATTTATAAGAGAAACTCTAACAGACACGAGCAACTTGATTTCTTCCAGCTCCATAATAGTAGAAGATTTCAACACTCCTTTGGCAGTGTTGGATTGATCCTCCAATAAGAAGCTGAGCAAAGAAATTTTAGATTTACACTTAATGATCCAACATTTAGATTTAGCAGACATCTACAGAACATTTCATCCCAACAAAACTGAATACACATACTTCTTATCAGCTCATGGAACCTACTCCAAAATTGATCACATCTTAGATCACAAGTCTAACCTGAGTAAATTTAAAATAATAGAAATTATTCTTTGCATCTTCTTGGACCACCATGGAATAAAAGTTGAGCTCAGTAACAACAGGAATCTGCATACTCATACAAAAACTTGGAAGTTAAATATCCTTATGCTGAACGATAGCTGCGTCTGAGATGAGATTAAGAAGAAAATTGCCCAATTATTGGGACAAAACGACAATGAGGACACGAATTATCAGAACTTCTGGGACACCGCAAATGCAGTCCTAAGAGGGAAATTCCTAGTTCTGCAAGCCTTCTTCAAGAGAATGGAAAGAGTGGAAGTTAATAACTTAAAGGGACACCTCAAGCAACTGGAAAAGGAAGAACATTCCAACCCCAAACCCAGTAGAAGAAAAGAAATAACGAAAACTAGAGCAGAATTAAATGAAATTGAAAACAAAAGAATTATACAACAGATCAATAAATCAAAAAGTTGGTTTTTTGAAAAGATCAATAAAGTAGATAAACTTTTGGCCAACCTAATCAGGACAAAAAGAGTAAAATCTCTAATCTCATCAATCAGAAACGACAAAGATGAAATAACAACAGACTCCTCAGAAATTCCAAAAATCCTTAATGATTATTATAAGAAACTTTATTCTCAGAAATACGAAAATCTGAAGGAAATTGACCAATACTTGTAAGCACGTCATCTTTTAAGACTTAGCCAGAATCAAGTGGAAATGTTGAACAGGCCCATATCAAGTTCTGAGATAGCATCAACCATACAAAACCTCCCTAAAACGAAAAGCCTGGGACCAGATGGTTTCACGTCAGAATTCTACCAAACCTTTAAAGAGGAATTAGTAACTATATTACTCAACTTGTTCCAAAATGTAGAAAAAGAAAGAGGACTACCCAACATGTTCTATGAAGCAAACATCACACTGATCCCTAAACCAGGAAAGCACCCAACAAGAAAAGAAAATTATAGACCAATATCATTAATGAATATAGATGCAAAAACATTCAACAAGATCCTAACAAACAGAATCCATCAACACATCAAACAAATTATACATCATGATCAAGTCGGTTTTATCCCAGGTTCTCAAGGCTGGTTCAAGAATACATAAATCTATAAATGTAATCCAGCACATAAACAAATTAAAAAACAAAGACCATATGATTCTCTCAATCGATGGAGAAAAAGTTTTTGGTAATATCCAGCATCCCTTCATGATCAGAACACTGAAGATAATTGGTATAGAAGTGACATTTCTTAAACTAATAGAGACCATCTACGGTAAACCCACAGCCAATATCATATTCAATGGAGTTAAATTGGAATCATTTCCACTCAGATCAGGAACCAGACAAGGCTGCCCATTGTATCCACTGCTCTTTAATTGTAATGGAAGTTTTAGCCACTGCAATTAGGGAAGAAGAGGCAATAAAGGGTATCCACATAGGATCAGAAGAGATCAAACTTTTGCTCTTCGCAGATGATATGATTGTATATCTGGAAAACACTAGGGATTCTACTCAAAAACTCTTAGAAGTGATCAAGGAATAGAGCAGCATCTCAGGTTACAAAATCAACATTCATAAATTGGTAGCCTTTATATATACCAACAATAGTCAAGTTGAAAAAATAGTTAAAGACTTTGGCACAGTAGTGCCAAAGAAGATGAAATATTTGGGAGTTTATCTAACAAAGGACGTTAAAGATCTCTATAAAGAGAACTATGAAACTCTAAGAAAAGAAATAGCTGAAAATGTTAACAAATGGAAAAACATACCATGCTCATGGCTAGGAAGAATCAACATCATTAAAATGTCCATACTACCCAAAACAATATATAATTTTAATGCAATCCCTATTAAAGTTCCACTGTTATCCTTTAAAAATCTTGAAAAAACAATACTTCGTTTTATAGGGAATCAGAAAAAAAAAACTTGAATAGCCAAGACATTATTCAGAAATAAAAACAAAGCTACCAGACCTCAGACTATACTGCAAATCAATAGTTATTAAAACAGCATGGTACTGGCACAAAAACAGAGAAGTAGATGTCTGGAATAGAATAGAGAACTAAGAGATGAATCCAGCTACTTACCATTATTTAATCTTTGACAAGCCAATTAAAAACATTCAGTGGGGAAAAGTTTCCCTACTTAACAAATGGTGCTGGGTGAACTGGCTGGCAACCTGCAGAAGACTGAAACTGGACCCACACCTTTCACCATTAACTAAGATAGACTCTCACTGGATTAAATATTTAAACTTAAGACATGAAACTAGAAAAATACTAGAAGAGAGTGCAGGGTAAACCCTTGAGAAATCAGCCTGGGCGAATATTTTATGAGGAGGACCCCCCGAGCAATTGAAGCAGCTTCAAAATACATTACTGGGGCCTGATCAAACTAAAAAGCTTCTGCACAGCAAAACATGGTAAGTAAAACAAGCAAACAACCCTCATAATGGTAGAAGATATTTGCAGGTTATGTCTCCAACAATGGTTTAATAACCAGAATTCACAGAGAACTCAAACGTATAAGCAAGTAAAGAACAAGTGATGCCATTGCAGACTGGTAAGGGATTTGAATAGAAACTTTTCTGAAGAAGACAGGTGTGCAGCCTTCAGACATATGATAAAATGCTCATCATCTTTAATCATCAGAGAAATGCAAATCAAAACTACTTTGAGATATCATCTAACTCCATTAAGATTAGCCTGTATCACAAAATCCCAAGACCAGAGATGTTGGTGTGGATGTGAAGAAAAGGGAACACTTCTACACTGCTGGTGGGAATGCAAATTAATACATTCCTTTTGGAAAGATGTTTGGAGAACACTTAAAGATCTAAAAACAGATCTGCCATTCAATCCTATAATTCCTCTACTAGGCATATACCCAGAAGACCAAAAATCACATCACAACAAAGATATTTGTACCAGAATGTTTATTGCAGCCCTATTCATAATTGCTAAGTCATGGAAAAAGCCCAAGTGCCCATCAATCCACAAATGATTAATAAATTGCGGTATATGTACACCATGGAATATTATGCAGCCTTAAAGAAAGATGGAGACTTTACCTCTTTCATGTTTATATGGATGAAGCTTGATTCTTAGTAAAGTATCCCAAGAATGGAAGAAAAAGTATCCAATGTCCTCAGCTGTACTATGAAACTAATTTATGGCTTTCATATGAAAGCTGTAACCCAGTTACAACCTAAGAATAGGGGGAAGGGTGAAAGGGAGGGGAGAGAGTGTGCAGAGGGAGGGGGATTGGTGGGACTACCCCTGTGGTGCATCTTACAATGGTATTTGTGAAACTTAGTAAATGTAGAATGTAAATGTCTTAGCACAATTACTAAGAAAATGTCAGGAAGGCTATGTTAACCAGTGTGATGAAAATGTGTCAAACAGTCTATCAAACTTGTGTGTGGTGCCCCATGATCACATTAATGTACACAGCTATGATTTAATAAAAAAAAATAAAAAAGATCTATACAATCTGTAAAATTGAAATAAATGTTTTGTAAAACAAACAAAAAAAAAATGCTGAGGAGAGTTAGAAGATATAATTTGTTAAGAGAAAATTGATAATTTGGTGTTCCAAGAATTTTTCTTCTTTTTTGATGTATAATTAATATTAAATAAATTGAAAAAAATTGAAGTACATAATTTGATGAGTTGTGATACATATATACACCTATGATACCATAATCTTCAAAATAATGAACACATGCATTGACTCTAAAAATTTCCTTATGCCCCCTTATAATTCATTCCTCCCTCACTCTCCAGATAATCAGGAATACGAGTTCTGGAACCATATATTAGCTTGCATTTTCAAGAGTTTTATACAAATAGGATCACACTATTTTTTAGTCTCTCAACTTTTATTTATCATAATGACTTTCAAATTCATTCTTTTTTTTTAATGTATCTAGTGGCATGCTGGCAAATACTTATAATAACTTTTAGGTGACAGTAGTGATAGGGGTAGTGTTTCAATCTATATTTCATTTTTGGTATATTTTTGTACATAATGTGAGCCAAGAATAGAGGTTAATTTATTTGTATAAATGGCTCACCAACCGATTCAGCACCATTAGTTGAAAATATCATCCTTTTCTCATTGTTTAATAGTTTTTTTTTTATAGAGGTGATCATACATGACTCCAATAAATTGAGTCATGCTAAAATTATATCTTTGAGGGCTTTGAAGTTTATTTTGCCAAATTTGGATTTTGTCTTTAGTTACTATGAAATCAGAGTGTA